>NC_045549.1:72484476-72601709 GCF_009769535.1 Thamnophis elegans | reverse complement strand
TTAAAAATTGGTATATAATGAAGTGACTATTTAGAATACCTTTTGAAAAGAAGGAATAAATCATGTTTGAATGTATGATGTACAGGACAAAATGAACATCAAGATATACTCGATAATTGATTGGTGGGAATTATACATAATTGAAAACGTGATATACAAAATAAATGGTTGGTAAATCTTTTTCATATCGGGATGTGTGATTAGATCAAGGTATATTGTTTATAAACAGACAATCAAGAATGTAGTGAATTTTTTTTTAATAATGAATGAAGTCAAATGAAAATGGATATTGATGCATGGTGACAGTTATGAATATTTGAGTTTAAAATGCTCGCGCTAACTGAACTATGTTTCTTGACTGTGGAAGAGATGCGCCAAAGTCTATTTGTAACCAACTGATACACTTTCTATAGCATGTAAAGAAGGATGTGTATTTCTTTTAAATCAAAATTAAAAAACTTTAATTAAAAAAAGAATGTAAGGAATTAGTTTATGGGAAAAATATTAATTGAATTGAATCTACGTTGTACAATGAAAGTGAGTATCAAGTTATATTAGATGGAAATCTGTGATTGAAATGTAATTGAGAATATGGATGCAAAAACACGGTGTAACCAAACGGCACCGCTGTATGTATGGATGAGAATATTTTAGTTGTGGTTGTTTTATGTTTAAAATAAAAACAAATTGCAAAAAAAAGAAGAGAAAAGATGGGAAGGCTATTTGTTCCCCAGCTGACGTGGAAAGTGATGATAGGTAATGTCATCGTACAATCGAGTCTCGTTTTGTTGAAAAGACAAGAACAGCACACAATCATATTGGAAAAATCACTCCGGGTCCAAGAAGCTGATGTTCTTCCCCCTTCAGTTCTATTCAGTCTGTCGCAATCCACTTGGCCCTCAGTGCATCGGAATACAGAGCAAGAATAGAATAAGAGAGGGCGGGAGCTTGGAGTCTTCTAGTCCCAACCCTCCTGTTCAGCAGGAAACCCTATACTTTTCAGACAAATGGTTATCCACATCTTCTTAAAGATTCCAGTGTTGGGGCATTCAGAACTCCGGAGCAAGTTGTTCCACTGATTAATTGTTCTCACTGTCAGAATTTCTCCTCAGTTCTGGTGCTTTTTTCTCCTTGATTAGTTTTCCACCCATTGCTTCTTGTCCTGCCCCAAGTGCTTTGGAGATAGCTTGACCTCCCGCTTTTTTGTGGCAGCCCCTGAGATATCAAAGACTGCTATCATTCTCCCCTAGTCCTTCTTTTCATTAAACTTGATACCCAGTTCCTGCAACCGTTCTCCAGTCCCCTAATCATCTTTGCTGCTCTTACTCTCACTCTTTCTAGAGTCTCCACATCTTTTTTACATCATGGCGACCAAAACTAGATTCAGGATTCCAAGGTGGCCTTACCAAGGCCTTATCAAGTGGCATTAACACTTACCGTGTCTTGATTCTCTCCTCTGTTGATGCAGCCTAGAAGTGTTGGCTTTTTTGGCAGCTGCTGCACACGGGCTGGCTCCTATTTAAATGGTGTCCAATAGGACTCCAAGATCCCCTCTCCCATTACTACTATTGAGCCATACCGCCTTACTGTACCTGTGCATTTGGTTTTTCTTGCCTACATGTAGAACAGGGACGTGCAGTCAGGGGAGGCAGGGGAGGCAGAGCCTCACCACTGTCATCATGAACAGAAAAAAAATGTAAAAGGAAAAACGTTGCCTTTTCAAACACACACACACACACACCTGGATAAGAATACATAAGCCCCCAACTTCACTGATTACAGTTTGAAAAGGCAACGTGGGCTCTGCCTGCAATCAAAGGCTTGGATTGGCTCCAATCCAACTTCTGTGTTTGTGTTTGTTTGAGAGAGAGTGAGTGAGAGAGGGAAGGGGGTATGAGAGATAGTCCAATCCAACTTCTCTGTGTGCGTGTGTCTGTTTGAGAGAGGGGGGGGGGAGGGAGAGAGGGAGGAAGGAGGGGGAGGGAGAAGAAAAAGAATGAAGGAAACTTTTTCACAAAGGAGAAAAACAAATGCTGTCGCTTTAAATCAGAACTGAGCATGCCTGGCTGTGGAATTCTGGGAGTTGAAGTCCACAAGTCTAAAAAAATTTGAAACCCCTGTGTCAGGGCCTCGCCAGCCATAAACCTCACCGCACGTCTCTGATGTAGAATCTTACTTATTCTTAGTGGGGAAGCTGCAAAAGACCATTTTCCCTCCAGTCCCAATCCACTCCCCAAAAACCAGGCTGGCAAATTGTACGAACAGATATGGTAGTTCACCAGGACAGATATGGTAGCCTCCAGTCCCCTAATCCTCTTCGTTGCTCTTCTCTGCACTCTTTCAAGAGTTGCCACATCTTTTTTTTTTACACCGCGGCGACCAAATGCGATCATGCAGCCATCGGGTGTGTTCCTGCGGGAAGGATATAGGGGATATCATTCTGGGCGTTTCGCGTTTCAGGATTGGGAATTGGGTTGAAACCTTTTTCTGAATGATTCCTTTCCTTCTTCATTGCTTCCAACCCTTTTGTGGCAGGCGGCCAGTAGATTATTCATTAGAGATCTCCATCTGGCAGTTTTTAGCAGCCGTTCATGACTTGTCGAGTGTGTTCTTTCCTCTCCCCCCTTTTAATTTTTTTTTTTTTTAGGAAAAGGAGTTTGTTGATGCCCGCACATGTTCTTTTTTAACAAAGAAAAAAATAGCAGAAGGGCTGTTTCTGCGGCACCCGCTCCAATATTGTGCAAAAAAAAGACTGCATCCCTCCGACCTTCTTCCCTGCCTGATGAAATTGCCTTTGGGAGAGTTCAGATTTATGCTGGCGATTACGCATCCATTGTCTGGCACGCACAGAGAGACACCCACCTTCTCAAACACACACTTGCATATACAACCCGAGAGGCTTCCACGGTGGTGGTGGAAGTGCCAGTTTCCTGTCCGTTCATTTGCGGGAAGCACTTCTTCGACAGTGTCCCTCTGTTACTGATGAAGCGTGACCTCCCTTTTTTCAGAGGGGTTTATGACAAGCGGGGTTTGTGTGAAAGGGGCAAAGCTCTTTGCCAATGGGATTTTGCAAAGCGCGGACCTGGAAGGGAGTGAGGGCTCACCGGTGTGGAGTTAGCCTCAACTCTCCTAAACTTCCAAGGGGCCTCAACGACTCTCTGAAAGGATGCAAATGACCAAGGAGTATTAAACCTTCCATTGCCCACCATCCTGCCAGAACTGAAGAAGCTTCTTGGAGGAGAAACGTTTTCAAAGAAAAACAACAACAAGAAACTCGAGTTGCCTCCTGAAAAAGCACCTTTGTGACAACCTTGACCTGGAGATGAGCCAAGGTGGCGCAGTGGTTAGGGTGCAGTACTGCAGGCCACTTCAGCTGACTGTTATCTGCAGTTCGGCGGTTCAAATCTCACCGGCTCAAGGTTGACTCAGCCTTCCATCCTTCCGAGGTGGGTGAAATGAGGACCCAGACTGTTGGGGCGATATGCTGACTCTGTAAACTGCTTAGAGAGGGCTGAAAGCCTTATGAAGCGGTATATAAGTCTGACTGCTATTGCTATTGCTATTGCTAGATGACCTGGATGATGGAGAATCTCTACAGACTTTTAGCTTTACAATTTGGGATGAACACCCTTTGAATGGTGTGGGAGTAGGAACGGATTTCCTGAAAATAATGATAATTGTAGACCACAGGAATCAGGAGCACCACTCAAGTGGCCCTGAAGAAACAGATAAACCTCCAAGTAGCCTCAACGACACTCTAAAAGGATGCAAATGACCAGCAGTCTGCAAGGAGTACCAATCCTTCCATTCTCCACCATCCTGCCAGAGCTGAAAAAGCTTCTTGGAGGAGAAGCGAAATGTCTTCAAAGAAAAAAACGTCCAGTTGCCTCCTGGAAAAGCCCCTTTGGGACCCAAAAGAGCTAGGATTGAACCTCTGTAGATAGGAGGGGTCTCACCACCGCTATCTTCAATGCTGGTGGGAAGAAGCCCTCCCAAAGAGAAGCATTCACCATCGCCTGGATCCAGCTCTGCGTCACCTCCTTGCTGTTCGCGACCAGCCAGGAGGGGCACGGGTCCAGTACACACGTGGCAGCACTCACCGCTCCCATGGCCTTGTCCACTTCATCAGGAGCAACAGGGTGAAAGTCAGTCCAGAGATGTCGTTCGTGGCATGTCTCCCCAGGTCCTTCTTTTCATTAGACGAGACATACCAAATTCCTGCAGCCGTTCTTCATATGTCTAAGCCTTCAGCCTCCAAATCATTCTTGCTGCTCTTCTCTGCACACTTTCCAGAGTCTCAACATCCTTTTTTTTTGTATTGTGCTGACCAGAACTGGGTGTTATGCTTGCAGAGTTTGTTGCATAAATTCAAATCCAGAAAGCACACACAGATAATTGATTCAGATGGATTCATTAACTTCTTTATATCCATAAGAATAGATGAATAAATGTACAATACCAACAGGTGGTTCCTCCGAGGAAACACAAGGCAGGAGAGTTTCTGGCAAATACAAGCAGTTAGCTTCATATCAGCAGACAAGCTCAGACAGACTGCTAGTTTACTTCTCAGAGCAGCAGACTGCTTAAGTTTCTGTTTCAATTCTTTGCACAGACTCAGATCTGTTTAAGCTCCCATTGGCTGACTTAGTTGCTCTGCCTGTTCATTGGCTGACCTTGTTCCCATGTCTCTCCCAGTCATGAATATGTTGACAATGCTGTGAATTATTGTAGGTCAGTCGTAGGTTTTACTGAACTATTATTTTCTCCTAAAAGGCAAAACAAGCTAATGTGTGGAAATAATTTCAGGAAAACAGAAAAAACAATGCAACGTGTGATTAAAATTAATTATCATGCGTTAATGGTTATTGAAGCCTTCTCCTTGCCTCCATTAAAGCAAAATGGGTGGAAAATGGGTGGAAAAACCCAATGGCTATTAGGGGTTAAAACATTTACAATTGCTTTTAGACAGCTGTGAGTCAGCGAGAAGCATTTTGACAAGACAAGCCTGCCACAGTCAAATTTATCCAGCAGTGGTTCATGATAACATTGCACAATGAGGACGACGAGTGGCTTAGCAAAGCACACATTGCAAGAACAAGGTTGTCTTTTGGAAATGAGGTCATCGCAGGGCAGAGTCAGCGGGAGAAATTCTGCTCATGTTCTCAGACAGGAAAGGGAGAATTGTCAGATTAGCAACTGGAGAAGGGATGTCAATGAGAATGTAAACAGACGTGAAAAGGAAAACACTCCTATCACTATAAATGTAAACAGTGATACGGAAGACCTACTAAAGGCTTAGCAATGGTTCTCCCTTCCTTCCTTCCTTCCTTCCTTCCTTCCTTCCTTCCTTCCTTCCTTCCTTCCTTTCTTCCTTCCCTCCCTCCTTCCCTCTTCCTCCTCTTCTTCCTTCCTCCCTGCCTCTCTTCCCCCTACTCCTCTCCTTCCTCCCTTTGCCTCTTTCTTCCTCCTTCTCTCCTCTCCCTTCCTTCGTCCCTCCCTCTCTTCCCCCTACTCCTCTCCTTCCTCCTTTCCCCCCTTTGCCTCTTCCTTCCTCCTTCTCTCCTCTCCTTCCTCCCTCCCTCTCTTCCCCCTACTCCTCTCCTTCCTCCCTTTGCCTCTTCCTTCCTCCTTCCCTCCCTTCCTCCTACTCCTCTCCTTCCTTCCTTTTCTTCCTTCCTCCCTCCCTCTCTTCATCCTACTCTCCTTCCTTCCTCTGCCTCTTCCTTTCTCTCCCTCTCTTCCTCCTACTCCTCGTCTTCCTCCCTTACTCCATCTGCCTCTTTCTCTTCCTTCCTCCTTCCCTCTCTTCCTCCTACTCTCCTTCCTTCCTCCCTCTGCCTCTTCCTTTCCCTCCCTCCCCCTCTCCATCCTACTCCTCTCCTTCCTTTCTCCTTCCTCTTCCTCCCTCCCTCCCACTCTTCCTCCAACTCTTCTCCTTCCTCCCTCCCTCTTCCTCTTCCTTCCTCCCTTCCTCTCTTCCCCCTATACCCTCCTCTCTCCCTCATCTTCCTCCCTCCCTCTCTTCCTCTTCCCCTTCCTTCCTCCTTCCCTCCTTCCTTCCCTCCTGACTCTTCCTTCCACCCCTCCCCTCCCCTTCCTGACATCCGAGAGACCAAAACCTAAACAATCCTTTCCTTAGTCACAGGATGACACACCGCTGCTCTGCTCCCCTTTTTAATCTCTCCGTAGCAGTGGCATCTATACATTCTGGGGTAATTTGGCTCGAAAAGAAGCTACCTAGCAATTGTGAACTAAAACCTATTGAAAGTTTAAATTGCTTTCCTGCCATTTCACCCAAGGTCATTTGATAGATAATAAGGAAGGGCAGCTCCGAAAGAGGAATAGAACAACTATAATTTGCGCCGTTTTTGTGTTTTCCCCTTTGCAATTGTGATTTCCAAATCGCTCTTTTTTGCTCTACCAATGTCCGTCAGGCCAAGGAAAGGGACGAGGATGCAGAAGGGGAACAATCAAAATTAAAATGAGCTCCTTTTTCTTCTCTGGGTTGGGCTGTTTCCTTGCAAAATGAGCACCTTCAGAATGCCAGTTGGTTTATGTCTGCCAAGCTTAATACTCATTCATTCCAGGTAAGCCAGGAAGTATTTTACCAGAGCAAGGTGGAAGGGGCGTATTAAAAATTCTGCCCTGCCCAAGTCCACACCTTGGTTGTGGGGAAAAAATAAGAGGAGGAAAAGCTGTGTTGGATATATTTGCTGCCTGGTGTTATTTGTAAAAATAATAAATGCGGGAGACAAAGAAAGAAAAGAAAAGAAGAAAGAAGAATAAGGTGACCAGATGTCCCGCTTTTGGCGGGACACCCCCGCCTTTTGATGCATATTCCCGCGTCCCGCCCGCTTTTTAAAAAGGCACGCTTTTTTTGGCGCTGGCAGCTCCCGCCCATCAGCTGCTGGGCTGGCTCATCGTTTCGTTCTATGCTACCTACAAATTTAAGCCAGCCCAGCCTGCCGCTCACTAATTTGATTGGCTGGACTCCAGCCAATCAGTGAGCTGGCCAACCAGCTCACTGATTGGCTGGACTCCTTAGCTGAGGACGCATGCGCGAGTTCTCCATTTTATTTCGTCTTTCTTTCTTGTTGGGGTTGCAGCTGCTGCGCTTACTCACTGGTGGTGAGTATGTTTTGTATTGTCTAATTAATTTGGTACCGTGGGAATCGGGAGGCGCTGGGGGGAGGAGACGTTGCTGGTCGCCGCGTGCTCCCTCGTTCGCGGTGGAGGAGGAGGAGGGGAAAGCAGCCCGGCGTTGCTGGTCGCCGCGTGCTCCCTCGCTCGCGGCTGAGGAGGGGGAGGAGGGGGAAGCAGCCCGGCGTTGCTCGCGGAGGAGGAGGAGGAGGGGTGGAAGGCAAGCAGCCCGGCGTTGCGTTGCTCGCGGAGGAGGAGGAGGAGGAGGGGGGGGAAGGCAAGCAGCCCGGCATTGCATTGCTCGCGGAGGAGGAGGAGGAGGAGGGGGGGGAAGGCAAGCAGCCCGGCATTGCGTTGCTCGCGGAGGAGGAGGAGGAGGAGGGGTGGAAGGCAAGCAGCCCCGCGTTGCATTGCTCGCGGAGGAGGAGGAGGAGGAGGGGGGGAAGGCAAGCAGCCCGGCATTGCACGCGGCGGAGGAGGAGGAGGGGTGGAAGGCAAGCAGCCCCGCATTGCGTTGCTCGCGGAGGAGGAGGAGGAGGAGGAGTGGGGAAGGCAAGCAGCCCCGCTTTGCGTTGCTCGCGGAGGAGGAGGAGGGGGGGAAGGCAAGCAGCCCAGCGTTGCACGCGGCGGAGGAGGAGGAGGGGTGGAAGGCAAGCAGCCCCGCGTTGCGTTGGTCGCGGAGGAGGAGGAGGAGGGGGGAAGGCAAGCAGCCCTGCGTTGCGTTGCTCGCGGAGGAGGAGGAGGAGGGGGGAAGGCAAGCAGCCCGGGGTTGCACGCGGCGGAGGAGGAGGAGGGGTGGAAGGCAAGCAGCCCAACGTTGCACGCGGCGGAGGAGGAGGAGGGGTGGAAGGCAAGCAGCCCAGCGTTGCGTTGCTCACGGAGGAGGAGGAGGGGTGGAAGGCAAGCAGCCCCGCGTTGCGTTGGTCGCGGAGGAGGAGGAGGGGTGGAAGGCAAGCAGCCCTGCGTTGCGTTGCTCATGGAGGAGGAGGAGGGGGGGAAGGCAAGCAGCCCAGCGTTGCACGCGGCGGAGGAGGAGGAGGGGTGGAAGGCAAGCAGCCCCGCGTTGCGTTGGTCGCGGAGGAGGAGGAGGAGGGGTGGAAGGCAAGCAGCCCTGCGTTGTGTTGCTCGCGGCGGAGGAGGAGGGGGGGGAAGGCAAGCAGCCCCGCGTTGCGTTGGTCGCGGAGGAGGAGGAGGAGGGGGGAAGGCAAGCAGCCCCGCGTTGCGTTGCTCGAGGAGGAGGAGGGGGGGGAAGGCAAGCAGCCCAGCGTTGCACGCGGCGGAGGAGGACCTCACCTAAGCAGGGATGCTGGCGGGAGCTTTGGCGGCTTCACCTCAGCCGCAGCGTTGGGCGGCAAATCCGGCAGTGCTGTTGGGGGAGGAGGAGGCAGCAGAAGATATTCCGTGGGAAAGTCCTTTGCAGGCGGCTAGAACTGGCCGCCCGCAAAGGACTTCCCCAGACTGGGAGAGATATTTTAAAAAAACGGCGGTCCTTCTAGCTCGCTTTGTTGCTTGGTTTGCTGCAGCCCTGGGGAGCCATGGAGAGGGCGAGTCAGAGGCAGCCCAGCACCTGGCGTCCCCCCCCTCGGCGGCACCGAGATGGCTCTCCTGGACGCCTGACCTGCCGGTATCTCCCCCCTCCCGTTTTCCGCCTTCCGGAAGCCCATCGCTTCGGGCGCTTCAGGCTCTTTTCTTTCCTCCCATCCCTCGCCCTGCTTTCTGCTCGAACGGAATATCTTCTGCTGCCTCCTCCTCCCCCAACAGCACTGCCGGATTTGCCGCCCAACGCTGCGGCTGAGGTGAAGCCGCCAAAGCTCCCGCCAGCATCCCTGCTTAGGTGAGGTGTTCCGAGCGGAGGGGGAGGCAGGCACCGCCGCCGCTGCCATGGGCGGGGGCGCCTGCGGGAGCTTTGGCGGCTTCACCTCGGCTGCAGCGCTGGGCAGCAAATGTGGTGGTCCTCTTGGAGGAGGAGGGGGAGGCGGCAGGAGTTATTCTGGTGGGGGGGAGGCTCGTCGGCATCTTCAGCGGCAGCCCTGCCCCTGTGAAAAAACCCGAAGATGGAGCAGATGATATCGCTGCCACATGACTGGAGGAGGAATTCTGGGAGTTGAAGTCCACAGTCTTAAGCTGTCAGGTTTGAAGATCCCTGTGTTTTTTTTCCCTAAAGGGTTAGGGGTGCAAGGATCTTGTAACTTGACAGCTTAAGACTTGCATGCTTCACTGCCAGAGTTTCTGAGCCAATATGACTGGAGGAAGAATTCTGGGAGTTGAAGTCCATAAGTCTTAAAGCTGTCAGGTTTGAAGACCCCTGAGGTTTTTTTTCTAAAGGGTTAGGGGTGCAAGGGTCTTGTAACTTGACAGCTTTAAGACTTGCATGCTTCACGGCCAGAGTTTCTGAGCCAACATGACTGGAGGAAGAATTCTGGGAGTTGAAGTCCACAAGTCTTAAAGCTGTCAAGTTTGAAGACCCCAGAGGTTTTTTTTCTAAAGGGTTAGGAGTGCGAGGGTGTTGTAACAATAGCTTTAAGATTTGCGTGCTTCAAAAGCTAGACTTTCTGAGCCAACATTTTGGTTGCTAAGCAGGACCGTTGTTAAGTGATACTGATATTATATAACACTTTTAATTAAGCGGGTACCTTGAATAAACATAACTTTGAGTTTCAAATAATACTGATTTTGTTGTTGTCTTAGGTGACATCTGTTAAAAAAATTCAGGTGCTCAGGCATGAAAATGTACCGCTCAAACACTATACTTTTCTCCTCACACTGAAAAAAAATTAGAGGGAACATTGGTGACCAAAGTTACAATGGCATTGAAAAAAGTGACTGATGACTATTTTTCACACTTAGCGACTGTTGCGACCATTTTTCACACTTAGCGACCGTTGCAGCATCCTCATGGTCACGTGATCAAAATTTTGTTTGGCAACAGATTCGTATTTATGCTGGTTTCAGTGTCCTGGGGTGACCTTTTGGCAAAAAAATTTTTTTTAACCCCCCCCCCCCCCCCCCGGTGAAGGGCGTCCCTCTTTTCCAATCTGAAAATCTGGTCACCTTAAAGAAGAAAGAAGAAAGAAAGAGGGAGGGAGAGAGAGAAAGTAAGAAAGAAAGAGGAAGAGGAAGAGGGAGAGAAGGGAGGGAAGGAAGAGAGAGTGGGAGAGAGGAGAGAAGGTGAAGAAGAGAAGAGGATTGCCAAGTATTTGTATTTATCCAAATATATCCATATGTCTTTATTCTGACAAAAAGGACCTGAAACTAAACCAATCCATCCTAAGGCAGAGGAATGACATGGCAAAAAGACATGGCTATCTCTAAAGAGATATTTCGTCCCCGTCACTATTCATGTCCACGAGTCCTTCTTGTATTGTGCAAAAAGCTACACAGGTGTAACAAAGGCCTCCGACGAATCCATTTGAAACAGCACATGACATTTCGGCCGTGAGCCCTGAGCCGAGCAGTCACACCTGAGCAGATTTCCCTGAGGCGGGAATGGCCGCGTCCGAAGGCTGATCCGTTTCCATCCATTATTATGTCTTGTCTGGCCTTTGGGTGCATTGGATGATTGGATGGTAACAACTCCTCCTCCTCCTCCTCCTTTTCTTCTCCTTCTCCTCCTGCTTCTCCTCTTCCTGCTGCTGCTTCTGCTGCTGCTCCTCTTCCTCCTCCTCCTCCTCCTCCTCCTCTTCTCCTCTTCCTTTTCCTCCTCTTCTTCCTCCTCCTCTTCCTCCTCCTCCTTTTTCTCTTCTTCCTCCTTCTTCTCCTCCTTTTGCTCCTCCTCCTCTCCTCCTCCTTTTGCTCCTCCTCTTTTCTTCTTCTTCTTCCTCCTCCTCCTCCTCCTCCTCCTTTTCTTCTGCTCCTCCTCCGAACCAGGCTCTGAAGAGGCCGTGGCAACCCTTTTCTTCACCATCCATTCACACTAATCCCAAAGGTGTTTCCCCCCCCCCCCCAAAGTCCACCAGACGTCGTTTTCCCTCGAAGACATTTGCAGTCCAATATCAAGGTTAGAAAACAACTCATTTCTGACAGCATGCAATAATATAAGCAGAACACAATATAGATTCATATTGATTCATATATTCTTTCACACTCTTTCGGACAAACCTGAAACGGGATGATCGAGAATCAATTCACACACATCCACACTCATCCGTGGATCTGATCAAAGTCTGCAGAATCCTGCATTAGCCAGACTGAAAGCTGTCAGTCCTTCCGAAGGAAGTCCGTGTGCAGAAGGAAAGGTGAGGAAGGGTCCTTCCCTTAGGAGATATCACGGCATGTGTTAAGAGCTGAACCTGTCATGCCTCGAGCAATTTGCTCTTTCCCCTCCCTGCTCTCTTTTCTTAGGGAAATATATATTTTTTTCCAGGAATGCAAGGCTTGATGGGGAGGCTGGGAACTGTCATGGCCTCCCTGGAGGTTGAACGGATGGGAAAGAATGCTAAATTAGGAACTGAGGAAGGAGTTCAGGTCGGGATGGGATCAGACATGGAGTAGAAAACACTTCCTTTTTTGCAGCAGTCGGTTGGAGGGCTTCTGAAATCATGACGATGACGATGAGGGCTTTCAACACAGAATAGAATAGAACAAGAGAATTCTGAATAGAATAGGATAATTCTGAATGGAATAGAATAGAAGAATAGAGTAGAAGAATAGAGTAGAATAGAGTAGAGTAAAATAGAACAGAATGGAATAGAATAGAATAGGAGAATTCTAAATAGAATGGAATGGAATGGAATGGAATAGAATAGGAGAATTCTGAATAAAATAGAACAGAATGGAATAGAATGGAATAGGAGAATTCTGAATAAAATAGAACAGAATGGAATAGAATGGGAGAATTCTGAATAAAATAGAACAGAATGGAATAGAATGGGAGAATTCTGAATAAAATAGAACAGAATGGAATAGAATAGGAGAATTCTGAATAAAATAGAACAGAATGGAATAGAATAGGAGAATTCTGAATAAAATAGAACAGAATGGAATAGAATAGGAGAATTCTGAATAAAATAGAACAGAATGGAATAGAATGGAATAGGAGAATTCTGAATAAAATAGAACAGAATGGAATAGAATGGGAGAATTCTGAATAAAATAGAACAGAATGGAATAGAATGGGAGAATTCTGAATAAAATAGAACAGAATGGAATAGAATGCGAGAATTCTGAATAAAATAGAATGGAATGGAATAGAATAGAACAAGAGAATTCTGAATAGAATAGGAGAATTCTGAATAGAATAGAATTCTGAATAGAATAGAATAGAAGAATAGAATAGAAGAATAGAGTAGAATAGAGTAAAATAGAACAGAATGGAATAGAATAGAATAGGAGAATTCTAAATAGAATGGAATGGAATGGAATAGGATAGAATAGAATAGAAGAATTCTGAATAAAATAGAACAGAATGGAATAGAATGGAATAGGAGAATTCTGAATAAAATAGAACAGAATGGAATAGAATGGAATAGGAGAATTCTGAATAAAATAGAACAGAATGGAATAGAATGGAATAGGAGAATTCTGAATAAAATAGAACAGAATGGAATAGAATGGAATAGGAGAATTCTGAATAAAATAGAACAGAATGGAATAGAATGGGAGAATTCTGAATAAAATAGAACGGAATGGAATAGAATAGAACAAGAGAATTCTGAATAGAATAGGAGAATTCTGAATAGAATAGGAGAATTCTGAATAGAATAGAATTCTGAATAGAATAGAATAGAAGAATAGAATAGAAGAATAGAGTAGAATAGAGTAAAATAGAACAGAATGGAATAGAATAGAATGGAATGGAATGGAGTGGAATAGAATAGAATAGGAGAATTCTGAATAAAATAGAACAGAATGGAATAGAATGGAATAGGAGAATTCTGAATAAAATAGAACAGAATGGAATAGAATGGAATAGGAGAATTCTGAATAAAATAGAACAGAATGGAATAGAATAGAACAAGAGAATTCTGAATAGAATAGGAGAATTCTGAATAGAATAGGAGAATTCTGAATAGAATAGGAGAATTCTGAATAGAATAGAATTCTGAATAGAATAGAATAGAAGAATAGAATAGAAGAATAGAGTAGAATAGAGTAAAATAGAACAGAATGGAATAGAATGGAATGGAATGGAGTGGAATAGAATAGAATAGGAGAATTCTGAATAAAATAGAACAGAATGGAATAGAATGGAATAGGAGAATTCTGAATAAAATAGAATGGAATGGAATGGAATAGAATAGAATAGGAGAATTCTGAATAGAATAGAATAGAATAGAGTAGAAGAGTAGAGTAGAATAGAATAGAATAGAATAGACTAGGAGAATTCTGAATAGAGTAGAAGAGTAAAGTAGAATAGGAGAATTCTGAATAGAATAGAATAGAATAGAATTCTTTATTGGCCAAGTGTGATTGGACACAAGGAATTTGTCTTTGGTGCATAAGCTCTCAGTGTACATAAGGCATTGTAGATCTGATTGTAGTACCCGTAGTCCTCGACTTACAACAGGTCATTTGGTGACTGTTTGGAGTTAAACCAGTGCAGAAAAAAGTGACAGGACCAGGATTCACGCTTAAAGACCACTGCATCATCCCTGTGGTCGTGTGATCAAAATTAAGGGATCAGATTTGCTTAACAACCGTGTTGCTAATTTAAACGCCTGCAGTGATTCACTTTAAAACGGTGCGAACTGTACTCTCTTCTCTCTTCTCTTCCCTTCCCTCCTCCTCTCTTTTCTCTTCTCTTCTTTCCTTCTTCCCTCCCTTCCCCTCTCCCCTCCCTCCCCTCCCTTTCTTTCCTTGGGTAAATTGTTCAAATGAACCCATGAAGCTAAGAGAGAAAAACAGGTAATTACGATGTATTAGTGTCACTGCTTAGAATTCTTGCTTAAGTCAGGAAAGATTTTTCAGAAATATAATTCCCCATTTATAATTGTCCCCTCTGCAATAGCCGGGAGCTGATTGTTTTCAAAGTCCTACAAATTCAACGTCAAAGTCCTTTTTGGTAGTTATTAATCAGGCCTGGCCAGCACTGAGTAGTGGGATTGAACTCAGCATTTCTGAGTTCAAGAAGAAGAAAGGGATTTTATTTGGACTGGGCTATGCCTCAACGACCAGCCTCCTCTGAGAATCTGATCTAGGAAAATTAATCCCACCAGATGATACCCAGTTTATGTTCTGCCCGCCACTCCATACGCTGAGGCACTCTGACACAAGATTACTGCTAGACAATTTATTCACAGTAAATTAACACACCGACAAGTCTTTGGCAGCAATCTAGACTTCCAAGATAAGAAATACACACGAGAGCTTCTCCAGCGTTGGTATATTAGTTGAATCCTGCAAACAGCCTCCTCCCAAAGTCTCTCCTTATATACTCTCTTGGGAGGAGCCTAATTACAACCACCTGGGTCCAATTATCTTCTGTATCTGCGTAGTTGCTGTCGGTGCTTATCTGTCCGTCTTTGCTTGGCCTCCAGGACCAACTCCCTTAGCTCCTCCCCACTGCTCCAGGGCCTGATGTCAGGGACCAACTCCCTTTGGCTTTCACCGCTGCTCCATGTCTCAGGCGCCTCCTGGTTGCCAACCAGCCTCTCTGCGCCCTGCTCGGAGTCTGAACCCTGTCCAGGGTCCTCCACATCTTCCAGAGCCGACTCATAGGGCCCCTCGCTGTTGGAGTCTGTTTGCAGCTCCAACAGCTCCTGCTGGGCCACAACAGTTTAATATGGAGGTTAAGGAACAGGCTGGAAAGTGGGAGGCTGTCAGGATCCAACCCTAGAAAATTCTGTCTCGAGGCGAATTCGGAGGAAGAGGTTGAGTCGGCAAAGCATGGACTGCCATTTGTCGGGGATGGGGGGGTAGGGCAGGGATGATGAACTTTTTTCTTACGATGTGCCAAAATTGCTTGTGTGCTATCACGCGCATGCATGTGTCCATTCAATCTCTCCACCCCCCACCCCTTGCGCTTGTGCGCAAGACCTCTCCCCAGGCTCCGGTGGCTTTCCTGAAGCCTGGGGAGGGTGACCTGGGTACTTGAGAGACCGCCTGCTGCCAATTACCTCCCAAAGACCCATTGGATCACACCGGGCTGGCCTCCTCCGGGTTCCGTCTACCAGCCAATGCCATCTGACTATTACCCGGGGGAGGGCCTTCTCTGTGGCAGCTCCGGCCCTTTGGAACGAACTCCCCGTGGAGATTCGGACCCTCACCTCTCTCCAGGCCTTCCGAAAAGCCGTTAAAACCTGGCTGTGTCGGCAGGCCTGGGGTTGACGAGTTCCCTTCCCCTCTCGATTTGTGTGGCTGTTGGTTATTTTTAAATGCTTGTATTTGTAGTTTCTGTGTTTCCCTTTCCCCCTTTGGATTTGTGCGCCGCCCTGAGTCCCGCTGGGAATAGGGCGGCAAATATAAATAAAACGAAACCTGAAACCTGAAACCTGACAAATGGCCACAACAGCCCAAACGGAAGTTCAGGAATGAAGTTCTGGTTGGCCCATTGGGGGAATTTTTCGCCGTCGCCAGCCTCCAGAAGTTTTCCTGAAGCCTGGGGAGGGCAAAAACAGCCTCGCCTGTCCCTCCGGAAGGGCAAAAAAATTAGCTTGCCAGCACACAAATATGTGTTGGAGCCGATAGCTGGAGTGTCACCAAATATGGCTCCGTGTGCCACCGGTGGCAGGCGTGCCATAAGTTTGCCATCACAGGCCTATACTATATGATCTATTTTCCAAAAGGTCAGTAGTTTTTACCAATTATCAAATCCATATGTCAAAATTGTTTCCCCCCCCCTCTATTTCTTGCAAAAAGTCCACAAAAGACTTCCATTAGGGTTCCTTTTTTGCCAATGGCTGTTAATCTTTCCTAGTTAAATGAGTTTTATCAACCATTGTCCAATTTCCATTGTCAGTAGAAACCTCTTTCCAAGGTTAGGGTCAACTTGCAAAGCATCTCTGCCGTGCTCTCGAGTTGCCATAGGCAAAGGGGTTGGGAAACCAATGCATCACCACGGCAGTCAAAAACAGAAGTACATTCCAGACCTATCTCTCTCAAGGCTATCTCCCAGAGTTACCCAGAGCGGCCGGCGGGGAGTGATCTCTACAATGCATGAAACTGCTCCGTTGATGATAACCCTGGTAACTCTGACAATTAGCATGGAGGAATCTCGCTTCTGTTGCCGAATCTTAGATTAAATTATTTGTTTTCCTAGAGTTTTATCCCCAATAAGAATATCTCTGGGAGTTTTCTATCAAACCCAACATAATTCCTGAGCATGACAGCTGCCTCTTAGACTTTTAGTTGCTCCCATCACAGTAGGAGCAACTAAATCAAATCAAAGTTTGAATAGCCTTCTGTAAGTGAATTTTGAATCTTCACAAACACGGCAAGGCATTTGCCTTAGGAATTCTGGCACAAATCTGAGAATTAGTGAACTGTAGGCACTTCCATGCTCTTTAAAAAAAAACAGATTAACAGAGTTGGAAGGGACCTTGTAGGTCATCTAGTCTAACCTCCCGTCCAAGCAGGAGATCCTACACCATTTTTGAAAGAGACTTGAAATTATGCCTCGCCCCGCTGCCTTGAGTGAAGCTTCTGCCATGACAGCATTCATGTTGGCTGCCAATAATAATGCCATTATGAAATCTTTTTGCTTACTCTTAAATTGTGTTGTTTCAATATACTAATTGTCTTGGCTAAAACCCTTGAATATGCTTTATTTGAAAGTTGGCATCCAGAAATCTGTATGGATGGGGAATCATTAGGACCTGATAAAGCATAATTCTGCTCTGGTCATTTAGAAAATAATAATAATAATAATAATCTCATTGAGGTCAATGAGATCCTTGTCACCCCCAAAAAGCAAATCAACCATGGAAGGAAAATACAGAAGAAAATGCACCTGTTTCACCTTGAAGTGTGATACAGTTCCTAAAGAAGAGGAGGTCAAACTATTCTCCAAATCTTTTGAAGGCAGGACAAGAAGCATCTACAGTATTTGTGGTTGGAGGACTTCATATTCCTAGGAAGTTAAATGTTATAGGATTCTGTGGTCCTGTTATCTTCTGCATTGCTTTCTACTAAACATCTGGATGGTGCTTGTAAAAATATTAACTATAGGGAAAGAATGCCTTCTCTTCTCTGGTAGACATGAAGCAATATGTGTTCTGATCCGAGGTGGGTTCTTACCAGTTCGCACCTATTTGGTAGAACCGGTTCGTTCAAATCTACCGAACCGGTTAGAAGAGGTTCCACCAGTGGACCCGGAAAGCAGGCCACACCTACAGAAGAGGTTCCAAAGGTTTTTGAAACCCACCACTGGTCCTTGGATATGATTATTCTACACTATCATGCTCCTATTTATAAAACTCAGTGCCTCTGTGAAAGGTAAGGATGACTACTGCGTTTGTGGGGCAATCAGAACATTGCGTGTGTTGAAGTTGTTTTAACGCAAACCAAAGATGCCTTTTAAAAAACAAGTTTACATCATATTCTTATGCATGCCAGTGCTGTGTGTGAGGTAATTTAAGGTGGTTCTGACAAGTGTCGTCGGCATCTTCATATCCGGTCACATGGGCGGCAAGCCACTCCCACCCGGTCACATGGGCAGCAAGCCACTCCCACAAAGGAGGCCACACCCACAGAGTAGGTTTGGACAATTTTTGAAACACACCACTGGTTCTGATCTAGGCTTACCAAAAGCACGAAGCCAACTCCTCATCCCGATAAAACCCCTTTTATTTGGTTTAGAGTAAATTCCTCTCCAGCAGAGTCCTAGCCAAGTGTCTTTCAAGAGATTTCACAGCTACAGACCTTTATCGGGCTTGGAGAGCTGCCAGGCTGATATCTTCGAAACTCCATGCTGTAGCAGCAATTACTGGGCAAGAAGTCAGGGAGAGATCTTCACCCTAATGAATTGAACTGATTGTCTCCTGCAAACTCCCCTCCCCTTTTGTTCCTCTTTTATTTCCTCTGGGAGGGGCCATTCACCATCCACCTGTGGCTTTATTCCCTAGTCGGCCCTTGTTCCTTAGCTGCTCCCTTCTCCTGGAAGCTCTGTGCATGTGCATATCGGGAACAGGCTCCAGCTGTTCATCTGCCTCACTGATGTCTGACTTTGAAGGCAGCTGATAACTGGCATACGGCCCTGGCCCCCTCTCTGCCTCCGACACAGAGCCCTCATCAGAACCTTCCCCAGACTCCAGGACTGGCCCAGGTTCCTCCCCAACCTCTTCACTGTCCAAGTCTGTTGCCAGATCCGCTGGCTGTTGGCGGGCCACAACAATATGGTGGAATTAAGAAGAAATGTCAGAACGATAATCATACAGATGCAGAAAAGTGTTGGTTGAACACTGCCTCAAGAATGTTTAAAAGGCAGCCTGTCTCTCTGTCCATGTCAGCTTCGCGCTTAAGTTGAAGGGCAAAAACTAAAGTCAGTCATGCAAAGCCGTGACATTTAATGACCTTCATCAGAATCTGCAATCTCAAAGAAACTCACTCTTGGTTGTTTGCCTAAGCTTGGTGTAAGGTTTTCTTGAAAGAGATGCAAAATTATGCCTCCCTTCAGCATGGTATTGGACCTGGGTACTTGAGAGACTGCCTGCTGCCAATTACCTCCCAAAGACCCATTAGATCGCACAGGACCGGCCTTCTCCGGGTTCCATCCACCAGCCAATGCCATCTGGCTATGACCCGGGGGAGGGCCTTCTCTGTCGCAGCTCCGGCCCTTTGGAACGAACTCCCCGCGGAGATTTGGACCCTCACCTCTCTCCTGGCTTTCCGAAAAGCCGTTAAGACCTGGCTGTGCCGGCAGGCCTGGGGTTGATGAGCTCCCTTCCCCTCTCGACAGGTGTGGTTGTTGGCTATCTTAACTGCTTGTCTTGTATTTGTGTGTTCCCTTTCCCGCTTGAGTTGTTCGCCGCCCTGAGTCCCTTTTGGGAATAGGGCGGCATATAAATAAAACAAACCTCAAACCTCAAACCTTCATTCACAGCTGGCAAGATGCTTCAAATGTTGTCCTTTTTTTTAGGAAGGAAAAGCATGGCAGGAGTAAGAGACCTACATGGAAATCCAAAAGGTGCTTCCCCTCCTCCTTTTCAGGAGGCAACTGGACCTTTTTTCTTTTTTCTCTGAAGCCCTGTCGCTTCTCATCCAAGGAGCTTCTTCAGCTCTGACAGGATAGTGGGGGAAAGGAAGGATTGATACTCCTTGCAGACAGCTGGCCCTTTGCATCCTTTTAGAGCAGGGATGTCAAACTGACACTGACATGACAACATGGATTTCACACACCTGTTTTAGAGGGCCATTGAAGTACTTGGAGGTTAATCTGTGTCCCCAGGGTCACCTGAATGGTGCAAATGGTCCCTGTGGTCTGCAATTTTTCCCTCTGGAAATCCTCTGTTAGGAGTCAACTCCATACACCGTTCAAAGGGTGTCTGTTGTGGCCCAGCAGGAGCCGTTGGAGCTGCCACCAGACTCCAACAGCGAGGGGCCCTATGAGTCGGCTCTGGAAGATGTGGAGGACCCTGGACAGGGTTCCAACTCTGAGCAGGGCGCAGAGAGGCTGGTTGGCCACCAGGAGGCACATGAGACTTGGAGCAGCGGTGAGAGCCAAAGGGAGACAAGGGAGTGTGATCCTGACGTCATGCATTGGAGCAGTGGGGAGGAGACAAGGGAGTTGGTCCTGGGTGCCCGGCAGTGGAGGGCTATTAGGCGTAAAGAACAGTTACGCAGTTACAGGAGATAATTGAACTCAGCTGGTGGTAATTAGGCTCCTCTCAAGACTATAAAAGGAATGGCTTTCCACACGCTCATCGCAGGAGTCAACGTATTTACTAGAGCTGGAAAAGCTATCATGGTTCTCTTGGCAGGCTGGATTGCTGCCAAGGTTGGTCTGTGCTGGATTGCTGCCAAGGTCTGGTCTGTTGTGTGTTAATAAATCTTTGAAGTATCTTTGTCTCGGCGTGCTTTGGTGTAGGACGAGGGGGGGGGGTCAGAACAGGTGTCCATCCCAAATTGTATAACTAAAAGTCTGTAGAGATTCTCAGTCTTCCAGGTGGTCCCAAAGGTGCTTTATTTCCTTTTCCCTTTTCTTTCAGGAGACAACAGGACTTTCTTCTCTTTTCTTTGAAGATCTTTCGTGTTGTCATATAACTCCTTGTGTAGGTGTGGCAGTCACCAATGACCCAGTGCATAACAGGGCATGCGCAGCCACGCTGAACCACACAGGAAAAAACAAACTCCTAAAAAACATAACATCCTGATAGTTCACTCTAGATGTGCCTTACCCAACGACACCCAGGATTTGACCATATATAGACAGAACTTCCCTGAGCAGTAATTAGCAATTGTAGTTTGACAGGCTGTCTTAAATCACATGCTGATTGCTCCTCCTGCCTTTGTCCTGTCTCAATAAAAGGGGCTCCCAGACCCCAATCTGGGTTGCCTCATCCCGAGAAAGTTTGTGTCTGTGTCTTTTCTCAACATTGGCCTCATGGGCGAACCACGGGTACATCACACTTTCGCTTCTCATCCAAGAAGCTCACTATCTTGTCAGAGTTGAAGCTTCTTGGATGAGAAGCGAAATGTCTCCAAAGGAAAAAAAAAAAAGCAAATCCAATTGCTGCCATCACTATAAACGTATGCATGCTGCTTTCATCCTGCGAAGAACATTCAACAATCAATCAATCAGAATAGAACTGGAAGGGACCTTGGAGGTCTTCTAGTCCAACCCCCCCCCCCTTCTCAAGCAGGAGAACTTATACCATTTCATACAAGTGACAGCCCAGCCTCTTCTTAAAAACCTCCAGTGATGAAGCACCCACAACTTCTGGAGGCAAGTTGTTGTTCCACTGGTTAATTGTCCTCGCTGTTTGGAAGTTTCTCCTTCATTCCAGGTTGCTTCCCTCCTCGATTAGTTTCCATCCATTGTTTCTTGCTGTGCCTTCTGGTGCTCTGGGGAATAACTTGAGCTTTTCTTCTCTTTGCAGCAACCTCCCAAATACTGGAATACAAATACATTCATCATCAATAGTCTTGTATCTGTCTGATTTTTCTGAATTTCTCCAACCACTTAAGTTAGTTGCCGTTAGAACATCTTAGAGTGATGAATTCTGAAAGTTAATTATATGCTGTATGGAAAACGGACTTTCTTTTGCCTATTCCAAATTTCCTTCCAATCAGGCTTCGTGAAGTGCCCTCATCATCCTAGGAGTTGGAGAAAGGGGGGGGAAGCATCCTGACCACTTTCTCTATGCCATGTGTGTCCTCTTGATTGCTTCCCCATCCCAAGCAGTGGTGAGATTCAAATAATTTAAAAATTGGTTCTCTGGCAAATGAACAGCTGAGTAGGTGTGGCTCAGTAGTCATGTGACTGGGTGGGTGTGGCCAACTCAACGTCACTCACGTTGATTGCTGCTTTGCCTTAGCTGTTACAATGTAATAAGGGTTAACCGGAGAGGCAGTTTCTGTAAGCAGGGCAATAAAGATGAGGCTAGAAGCAACACCAGAATGTTTCCTTCCTGCCTTCCTTACAGGATTAGCCCTGGAAAGTGGGAAAAAACAAAAGGAGATTTCTTCCAACAACCGGTTCTCCGAACTGCTTAGAAAGTTAACAACCGGTTCTCCCGAATAGGTGCGAATTGGCTGAATCCCACCACTGATCTCAAGCCAAGAGAACAATCACTTCTCCCCATCATTATCCTAGCTCCAAAGACAGAAAGCACCATTTGGGCCTTCCTATTTATTTATTTATTCATTAGATTGATATCTTGCTTTGATTTTGGAGAACTCAAGGCAGTGCACACAATGCTTTCATCTCCTTTACTCACCACCGCAATCTGGGGAGGTGGGGGAGAGGGAGAGAGGGAGGGAGAGGGTGGGAGGGAGGGAGGAGAGAGAGGGAGAGAGAGACACACATACACAAAGAGAGACAGAGATGGAGACACAGAAACAGAGAGAGAGAGAGAGAGACAGAGAGACAAAGAGACAGAGAAACAGACAGAGACACAGAGACAGAAAGACAGAAAGAGAGACAGAGTGAGACAGACACACATACAAACACAGACAGACAGACAGAGACAGACACACACAAAATAAGAATTCAATTTTGAGGGGGTCCTTCGTTTTCTCTGAGTTTGGTTGTTTTCTTGCAAACCAGGTAACATCGTTACTGTGAGTAGGGAGTGGTGGTGGAGATAGAATGGTGGAGAGCACAGATGATGCTACCAGCGGTGGGATTCCAAACCTTTTCCTACTGGTTCTATGAGAGCATGCATTGTGCGTGCGCTTGTGCTTCGTGCATAGACGTAACATGTGCTTTGCATGTGTGCATAGTACTCAAAGATCACCATTAGTGTCAGCGCTGGTCAGCTGTTGTTTAGCTCAGCTAAGACGTGGCACTCTGCTCTGCCATGCAAATCAGTTGAGCTAAAAAAAAACAAGGGAATATAGGACAGGGAACTATAGGGGCAGGAGGGCGCGGCCAACCAGTGGTGGTATTTGCCGGTTCTCCAAACTACTCAAAATTTCCACTACCGGTTTGCCTGAATCAGTCCGAACCAGCTGAATACCACCTCCGCATGCTACTTAGTTTGGTAAGGAAATATATGCGAGAAAATCAACAAGCTCCACCTCCCCCCTGAAAACTCTTCTCCCTTCTAGCACTAGTGATGTTACCTAGTTTGGTAATGAAGCATCTGCAAGAGAACAAGCAAGATTGGAGAACACCAAGCCACCCACAGTCCTCCTCCTCCTCCTCCTCCTCCTCCTCCTCCTCCTCCTCCTCCTCCTCCTCCTCTTCCTCCTCCTCGCAAACCCTCCTCCTTTCTAGCACTAGTGATGTTACCTAGTTTGGCAATGAAGAACCTCCAAGTAAAACCGCCAAGTTGAGGGAGTGCCAAGTTCAACCCCGACCCTACAGTTCAACCCTGAGCTGCCAACATTCTCCTCCATCAAAACTCATTTCTTGAAGAGGGGATAGAATCATTTCCCTCCCACCCAGTTACCTTAATTGAGGCTTTCTGTATTGGGGATGTCCCTTTAAAAGCCTGCTGAAATAGCCTTGTGCAGCCATACAATCATTTCCTCCCCTGAATCTGTTTCCTGGCAGGCAAAGAGAGAGGCTGAAATATCATTTGCTAAAGTAGCATGTCTGTTACGAAATATTTCTGACCTTAAATGGCTCCAGGCTTGCAGTCTGCAGATATTTGCACCTTAACGGGGAGGGACCAGGCAGCTGCCTGACATAAACAGTACCTACGGAGTAGATTGAGACCCCCCCACCTGAGTTAAGAGTAGAGAAGGACGCAAAGCAAAAGGGTCAAATGAAATGCATGTGTGAAATTTGTTTGGTTCCACAATGAGCCTCTGAACTTTTGATCCACTTCATTCACAGAGCCCATTAACCAACCAACATCCATGAACTGCCTTTGACTCATCCTTCCAGCACAATTCAAAGTCACACTGCACGTGTTCGGAAGTATCATCTCCCCCATAAATCATGATCTGCTCCCTCTATCAGGGTGAAGTTCCTCTCCTCCCATATAAGCACAGCACCATGGAGGAGGGGGTCAACAAGGGGGGTCAACAGGAGAGGACAAGCGAAGTGATCAAAAATGCTGGAGCTTAGGAAAAAAAGAAAGACAGGAACACAAATTATAAACTAACACATTTAGCAGCACCAGAGGTGGGTTCCTACCAGTTCGCACCAGTTCGGTAGAACCGGTTCGTCAAATCTACTGAACCGGTTAGAAGAGGTTCCACCAGTGGACCCAGAAAGCAGGCCACACCTACAGAAGAGGTTCCCAAAATTTTTGAAACCCATCACTGACACACACACACACACACACACACACACACACACACACACACACAGACTCACACAGAGAGAGAAAGAGAAAGAAAGGAAGAAAGAAAGAAAGAAAGAAAAAAGAAAGAAAAAGTGAGAGAGAGATGAAAGTAAAAAAGGGAAAAGGGACAGAGAGACAAAAGGAAGGAAAGAGAGAGGGGGGGGAAGAGAGAGAAAACACATGGCCGGCAAGTCACTCCCACCAGGTCACATGGCTGACAAGCCACTCCCACAAGGGAGGCCACACCCACAGAGTAGGTTCGAAAAATTTTTGAAACCCACCACCGAGCAGCACTTAAAGAAAATATGTACAAAATGTTTTAGCGTTGGCATTTATCACCAACAAGATTGGCTAAAATGTACCCAAACATGAAGCTGACCTGCTGGAAGTGTAAAATAGTACAAGGGACTTATTATCACATATGGTGGACCTGCCCAGAAACACAAAATTATTGGACAAAAAATTGGAAATGGGTGCAAGAAATTACAGGAGAACAGATAAAATACAAACCCGAAATCTTTCTACTGGGAATAATCAAAGGGAAATATACAAAGAAAATTAAGTATGTATTAACACATCTGCTAACTACATCTAGAATAGCATTTGCCCAATGCTGGAAACAAAATAATACCCCCTCGGACGAATTAGTGATTAAAAGAACTTCGGATTGTGCAGAGATGGACAAATTAACACTGAAATTAAAAGATAAAGAAGAGTCGGAATATTATGAAATTTGGAACAATTGGTACAAATGGCTGCAAAACAGGAACAAAATTAATTAAGCCGAAAAACAATATATATAAATATATATAGAACTGTGTATAAAGGTGTGTAAATATAGAAGCGAAATATTATATGCATGTACAGGTATGATGACATAACAATGTTGATGTAATGACTGTAAGGTGTTGTAGAAGGGAAAAATAATAAAAAAAATCTGCAAAAAATAAAAATAAAATATGTCATCTCGTTTTCAGGATGTAGTGATGATCATTATTTTAAAAGAAACTTGGCTGGTCCTCAGATAGAAGTTATGGTGATAAACTTCCTAGAAGCTCAGAGGTCAGTGAGGAGGGGGTTGGGGAGGAACATGTTTCAGTCCTGGAGTCTCGGGAAGACTCTGTGTTGGAGGCAGAGAGGGGACCAGGGCCGTCTGACGGTTATCAGCTGCCTTCAGAGTCGGAGATCAGTGGGGCAGAAGAACAGCTGGAGCCTGTTCCCAATGTGCGCATGCACAGAGCTGTCAGGAGAAGGGAAGAATTAGGAAACAGAGGCCGACTGAGGAGTAAAGGCACAAGTGGATGGTGAACGGCCTCTCCCATAGGGAATAAATAGGAGCGAAAGGGGAGTGGAGTTTGCAGGAGACAATTAGTTCATTTATTAGTGTGAAGATTTGCTTATCTGAGTCTGTGCCTCACAGAGACTCATTGCCAAGTATTTCATTGTGCAGCGTTGCGCCTGGAAGCTATTGACTTGGCAACTATCCAAGGACTGATAAGTTCTGTTGTTGCGATTCACCCTTGAAAGACTGTTCGCCGCGACGTTGCTGGATGTGAATGCTAGGAATTCACATTAGTCAAATAAAAAGTTTTTTTTTTCGGGACAAGGAGTCTGTTTCGTGATTTGGTGAAGCCTAAGCCAGAACCATCATGCAAGCATATATTTCATGGACAGTTCTGGACAAGCCAGAGTTAAAATATGGAATCTGTTTTCAGAATGTGGTGATCATTGGGGATATTCAGCCGGTTTGGACCGGTTCGAGCGAACCGGTAGCAGCAACCTGCGCGTGGGCCCAGCCACCTGTCCTGGCGCTAACCCGTCCTATTTAGCCATGTTTTCTAAGCTGTGCGCATGCGTGCAAGCTGCGCACACAAGCAAAGCGCATGTGTGGATGGCTACACGCATGTGTGGAAGGCGTGCACGCTCACATTTTCGGTGCATGGCGAACCGGTGGTAAGATTATGTGAAACCCACCTCTGGTGGGGATGACCATTACTGCCACACACCTCCCAGCGGCCGATAAGATTCCACAGGATGGGCCTCCTTTGGATGCCGTCAGCCGGACAATGTCGGCTGGCGGGCCCCCGGAGGAGAGCCTTCTCTGTGGCTGCTCCGATCCTGTGGAACCAGCTACCCCCAGAGGTCCAGATCTTACCCACTCTCATGGCCTTCAGAAAAGCTGTTAAAACCTGGCTGTTCTGGCAGGCCTGGGGCTGTTGACCTTATTGTGAAGGTCCAGCCCTGATTAGAAATGTATGTGTGTTGGGAATTTTTAAATTATTCTTTTATTTTGCCTTTCTTTCTTTCTTTCTTTCTTTCTTTCTTTCTTTCTTTCTTTCTTTCTTTCTTTCTTTCTTTCTTTCTTTGTAAGCCACCTGGAGTCCTCCGGGATTGGGCAGCCTAGAAATTAAACAAACAAACAAACAAACAAACACATAAATAAATAAATAAATGTAACGTAACCATCCTCTGCTACCAAATGTGATGTTCCCGTGGTTCGTCCATGAGGCCAATGTGGAGAAAAGACAGGACACGATCTTTCTCGGGATGGAGCGACCCAGATTGGGGGTCTGAGAGCCCCTTTTATTGAGATAGGACAAAGGCAGGAGGAGCAATAGCATGTGAGTAAAGACAGCCTGTAAAAGTACAATTTCTAATCTACTGCTCAGGAAAGTTCTGTCTATATATGGTCAAATCCTGGATGTCATTGGTAGGGCACATCTCAGGATGTTATGTTATGAACTATCAGGATGTTATGGAGTTTTAGGAGTTTGTTTTCTCCTGTGTGGTTCAGCATGGCTCTGCATGCCCCGTTATCCACTGGGCCATGGGTGACTGCTACGCCTACACAAGGAACCATATTACAACAAATAAATAAACAAACAAACAAACAAACAAATAAATAAATAAATAAATAAATAAATAAATAAATAAATAAAATATTTTACAGGAAACTTGGATAGTGCTTGGATTGAAGTTATAATGATGAACTTCCTGGAAGCTCAGAGGTCATAAAAGCATACGCTACTAAGTTTCTGGAGAGCATGATGATATCCTTTTGGTCACCTGTCAGGAGGAGTTAGCTTTTGGATGTTGATCTGGCTTCTTCCAGTAGCAAGAGATTCTCGTCAAAAAGGTTTGGAAACGGGAAAAGCAGCTGGAATGTGGTCACTCCTGCTTTCTCTCCATTACCATAATTAAGTGACTAACCAAATATTGTCCTCACGCGCTCCTTCCTCTGGCCAGAAAGATGCTCCAAGCAGCTTCCATTCTAATTACATTGCAGGATGCATGATTCATTGATTGACTGAGTGCCATCACTCTGGATGCATCCTTGTCTTGTCTTTAAGGCTAGCTGCAGCACGAGGCTCTAGGGTTAGAGAAATCATAGGCATTTATTTATGTATTTATTCATTCATTTCTTGGTTTATAAAACGTCTCAGCCTGCCCGCCTTACCATTGGGTAACCGAGTGGCTTATAGTTACACATATAGTTAAAACATAAAACATTAAAATCATTTTACCTGGGTAAAAAGTTGAGAGGTAAAGGCAGATAGACTGGTTAAGCAATTCCGTGATAAGTATTTAGATAAGCCAAAGGATTCCACCTGGGCGGGGGGGAAGAGGTGGTTAGGTGTATGAAAAGGGTGAACGACAAAACTGCGCCCGACTAAACCGCATTGCTAAAGCCGCGATGTCATCAGCACGGTGACAACAGCGCGGAGACAACAGCGCGGAGACAGAAGCATGCTTTAACTTAAGGGTTAGGTTTAGGGTTAGGTTTAGGGTTAGGTTTAGGGTTAGGTTTAGGGTTAGGTTAGGGTTAGGGTTAGGTTTAGGGTTAGGTTTAGGGTTAGGTTTAGGGTTAGGTTTAGGGTTAGGTTTAGGGTTAGGTTTAGGGTTAGGCTTAGGGTTAGGCTTAGGGTTAGGCTTAGGGTTAGGCTTAGGGTTAGGTTTAGGGTTAGGTTTAGGGTTAGGCTTAGGGTTAGGCTTAGGGTTAGGTTTAGGGTTAGGTTTAGGGTTAGGCTTAGGGTTAGGCTTAGGGTTAGGCTTAGGGTTAGGCTTAGGGTTAGGCTTAGGGTTAGGCTTAGGGTTAGGTTTAGGGTTAGGTTTAGTTTTACTGTGCGCTTCTGTCGCCGTACTGTTGTTGGCGCAATTCAGCGCTCATTCATCGGAGCGCTTTAGAACACGCGGTTTTGTCACCGCGGTTTAGTCGGGCGCGGTTTTGTCATTCGCCCTTTTGTTGGTGAACTATATGAATTTAACCCCCTGGGTTACTTTAGGATACGATTTTCTAAAGAAATGAAATTTCTTTTTGATGGTTTGTTTGCTTAAGCCATAAAACAAACATGTAGCTCTGATTAACAGAACACTAAAAATAAGGGGGTGGGCAATATTCAGCCCCCTCCCCTTGATATTTTAAGCCTTGCAACCCTTGATGGCTGGGGAAAAAATGTTTAAAACAGGCCCATTCCCGAGACGCACAGCTTAGCATGAGAATGAGCACACAATTACTAAGACTTCAGCTGCAATTCGAAAGGCAATTGTGAAGTACCTACTGATTTTAATGCCCTGGCTCTGATCGTTGGCATCATCCTATAAATAATTGCTATGTTCCGTGCCAAGGATGACTGTGCTTGTTCTGATCTAGGCTTCCCCAAAAAGCACAAAGCAGATTCCTGGTCCCGACAAAACCCCTTTTATGAAACAAATGTGGATTCCTCTCCTTCACATTCAGCAAATGCCTGGCAAACAGTCTTTCAAAGGTGACGTTATGACCACAGACCTTATCTAGCTTGGAAAGCTGCCATGTAAATATTTTCCAAATGCAGTGCGGTGCGAGGAAAGACTTTGGCACAGAGTCTCTGAGATTCACGGACAGATCTTCACACTCCTGAAATGAATGAACGAATGAATTGTTTCCTGCGAAATCCCACTCCCCTTTCGCTCCTCTTTTATTTACCTATGGGAGGGGCCATTCACCATCCACCTGTGGCTTTACTCCCAAGTCGACCCTGATTTCTTAGCTGTTCTTTTCTTCTGGGAGCTCTGCGCATGCGCACACTGGGAACAGGCTCCAGCTGTTCTTCTGCCTCACTGCTGTCGAAGGCAGATGAGAACTGCCAGATGGCCTTGGCCCCATCTCTGCCGCCGATGCAGAGCCCTCATCAGAGCCTTCCCCAGCCTCCAGAACTCGCCCATGTTCCTCCCCAACCTCCTCACTGTCCGACTCTGCTGCCAGCTCTGTTGGCCGCTAGTGGGCCACAACACTGCTAAACCTCAAGACACGGTTCCCTAAATCCCATATTATCTCACCCACTTCAGAAAAACCACGGCTGAACACACTCCTTTTTCCCCCTCCTGCTCTCTCCTTGCACACGTTCCGATTTGTTTCAAACGCTACGAAGGAAATGTCAAGACACCCGAAGATGAAATATGCTTTTAAAAGTTGGCCCCTGCCGCCTTACTGCTTCTACAAAATGACCATGACTCATTTGGAAGCAATGGGCCATTAAAGAAGGAATGATGGATGCTTTGAAGCTAAGAGAAGAAAGAGCTAATGATTTCATGACACACACACACACACACACACACACAAAAGCTCTCCGAATGTTTGGGAAGACCAATATTTTGCAAACGCTTCTTGGGATAAAACGCTGAAGGTTGATGGCCAAATTTTGGCTGGTAGCTTTTGTCAGCCACATGAACAAGCAACTTTTTCTTACAATTCTTGAGGCTAGCCTCCAGCCGAATCAGAGGAGGAGGAGGAGGAGGAGGAGGAGGAGGAGGGGGAATCAAGGTCAGCATCAAGGCAACCGGAGACCTTCGAAGGGGAAAAGGGAATGGAGCTGGCAGAGAGAGAGAGAGAGAGGGAGGGAGGGAGGGAGGGGGGAGGGAGAGAGAGAGAGAGGGGGGCAGAGCCTCGGCTGTCTGCCAGCCCTCAGATGGAGAGTCACCAGCCCCCAGGTCTGGAGGTGGCTGATGAGGAAGAGGAAGGACAGTTGGGTCCAGCGTCTAATGTGCAGAAGGCAGAGGAGAGGAGAGCAATGGAAATCTATGGGCTGGTCCTTGGAAAGGAAGATCCTCCAATGCTAGGGAAGCCCCACCCTAGCTCTGGGGATAAAAGGCAGTGGGGGGAGATGAATAGATGTGGCAGACAACTATTCATCTCCCTGCTGGACGGATTTGTTACCCTGCTGTGAGAGCAAAACGTTTTGCTGGGGCTACCGGCATTCCTAACAAAGGAATCCTTGATTTAAATAAAGGGGGTTTGTTGTGTTTGGAGAACTGGGTCAGAACACCCTGCTTTTCCTGATCGTAAGTCTCCTGATCAATCTGGATCTCTGTTCCCAAATCATACATTTTGTTGATTGGAACTTTAATTCTCAAGGAACAACCACCTGTTATTTTTAAGTGGATGAAGCTATTCCTGAACAAAAAAAAAATGAAAATGCAGGCTCTAAAGGACTAGAACCTTGGGGCTGGGGAAAACAAATAAGGTTTTGGGGCAGAAGGAAGAATCAAAGAGATGACTGCAGAAAGCTAAAGTTGGTTGGGGATCTGTGTTGCCCACATCATGCCCAGATCCTTTGCTGCAGCACCTATGGATGGGAATGGTTGCTCTTATCTTCTTAGCTCTTGGAAATATAACTATGAGTGCCCATGTTTTTTTTTAATGCTCCATTGCTTTTCTTACTGCTAATTTCTGAATGAAATCACTGGTCAAACGTAATTTCGTCATGCCATTCAGAAGCCACTTGACTCAAATGAACACATTATGCAAAATCTCATGTAAAGGAGCGTGACCCGACAATTGCGTGCTAGACAAATGCACGCCGACAAAACCGCACCGACAAAACCGCGACGTCAAAATTGCACCCACAAAAGCGCGCCGACAAAACTGCGGCGACAAAAGCGCGATTAGGATTAGGGTTAGAGTTATAACGTTGTTTTCGCGTCCCACTATGTTGTTTGTTGATGGCACGCTTTTGTCGGCATGCATTTGTCGGCGCGCTTTTGTGGGCACGATTTTGACGTCACGGTTTTGTCACCGCGGTTTTGTCGGCATGCATTTGTCTAGCGCGCTTTTGTCGGTGAACCGTAAAGGAGGGGAGCAGTGGTGAGATCCTCTGCCCGTCGCTACCGGCACGCTGCGCATGGGACTGGGCATCCTAGTTGTGCATGTGTGCTGTGTGTACATGCACACTCCACCACCTCTGTGACACCCAGGTGCTTGTGTGCGCAATCATCCAGTTGCCTTAAAAACAGGTATGGAATGTGGGCGGGCCAAACGAGCCATCATACCAGTATGGTGGCCGCAGTTCCTGGCTATTACCGGGACGCCTGTACCAGACCGTACCGGCCGGAACCCACCACTGGATGGGAGGGGTAGGAAAAGAAAGGAAAGAGAAAATAGGAAGAGAAGGGGAGGGAAGGAGAAAAAGGAGGAAGGGGAAGTGAGAAGGGGGAGGAAGGAGGAGGGGAGGGGAGGGGGAGAGAGGAAGGAAGGATGGATGGAAGGAAGGAAGGGAAGAAGGGAGAGAGAAAGGGAGGGGAAAAGGGAGAGCCACGCAGGTAAGGTTAAAGAAAATTCCTTAGAACACCAAGCTCTTTATCCAACTTCTCTGCCTCGATTTGCCTTCTTATTCCAGTTGCTGCCACATGTCACATTCTGACGGTTTGCCGATTCCCAGAATCTCTTGCTCCGTGAAAGGGGGCTTGCTGAAAAGGGTCGCCTGGGTTTGGCCTGCAGGAAGGAGTCAATTTACACCAGTGTGAGAAAAGAGGAAACGTACCTTTTCTTTTCCAAGTGGCATCCCATTTGTCATGGGGAGCTTCAGATAGAGAATACAGATGTACATGAGCCAGGGCCCTTTTTAGAAAGAAAAGAAAAAACGTGCATGGTATATTTAGCACTGAAATCTTGAATCTGCAGAAATAGGAGGACGAAAAATTATATCTAAAAATATAGGAACATGGGAAGTCTAGCACAGCTGCCACCAACTTGGCTTGTGACCATAATTTAAAAAAATCTTATTCTATTCTATTCTGTTCTGTTCTGTTCTGTTCTGTCCTGTCCTGTCCTGTCCTGTCCTGTCCTGTTCCTTTTTCTATCCTATCCTATCCTATCCTATCCTATCCTATCCTATCCTATCCTATCCTATCCTATCCTGCTATCCTATCCTATTCTGTTCCTTTTTATATTCTATTGTATCCTATCCTATCCTATTCTGTTCCTTTTTCTATCCTATCCTATCCTATCCTATCCTATCCTATCCTATCCTATCCTATCCTATCCTATCCTATCCTATCCTATCCTATCCTATCCTATCCTATACTATCCTATCTTGTTCCTTTTTCTATTCCTTTTTCTATTCCTTTTTCTATTCCTTTTTCTATTCCTTTTTCTATTCCTTTTTCTATTCCTTATTCTATTCTATTCTATTCTATTCTTTCTATTCTATTCTATTCTATCCTATTCTGTTCCTTTTTCTATTCTAATTCTAATTCTAATTCTAATTCTAATTCCATTCCATTCAGAGGTGGTATTGAGGTGGTTCTGACCAGTTCTGGAGAACCGCTAGTGGAAATTTTGAGTAGTTTGCAGAACTGGTAAATACCACCTCTGATTGGCCCCGCCCCCATCTATTCTCTGCCTCCCGAGTTCCAGCTGATCAGGAGGAAATGGGGATTTTGCAGTAGCCTTTCCCTGCCATGCCCACCCAGTCACACCCACCAATCCTCGCCACACCCACCAAGCCACACCCACAGAACTGGTAGTAAAATCTTTTGAATCCCACCACTGATGCCATTCCATTCTTTATTTTGTTTTATTTTATTATTTATTTTATTTTATTTTATTATTTTATTTTATTATTTTATTTTATTTTTATTATTTTATTTCTATTTCTATTTCTATTTCTATTTCTATTTCTATTTCTATTTCTATTTCTATTTCTATTTCTATTGTATTGTATTGTATTCCATCCCATCCCATCCCATCTCATCCCATCCCATCCTATCCTATATATTGCAACAGTGTTATTTTATTGCGCTATTATATTGTCAGTTGGATTAAGGAGAAATTTCCTAAGGGTGAGACAAACAAGTTGGCCATGCCCACCTAGTCACATGACCACCCAGCCACGCCCACCCAGCTGGTCATTAGGGCAGGGAACTGGTGGTTAAATTATTTGAATCCCAGCATGGGTCCCCATCAGGCAGTGATTTCCATAGATATTTATTAATTATTTAGCCCCAAGAGCAGGAGAAGATAAAGAAGGCAGGATGAAAAGAGAGGAGGCATTTCCAGAAAGAGTCCTGCACGCCAGATGCTTGGTTTTTTTTTTTAGAAATATACTTTTTTATTTTCCATTTTCATAACATAAAATCACATGTATACTATTACATAGCCAATATCATATTGTATTAAGTAGTAATTACATCAGTTCCTCTTGCCATCAACACCCAGAAAGATAAAAACCCATTATTAGCTCTTCTGCTCTCCATACACCTCTTTCTTCTACCTCTCTCCTACCTCCTTTCTTCCCTCCATCATCCTTTCTTACTCCACTTCCCCTTCCTATCTCCTTCTCCTCTCTCTGCATTCCACTCCTCCTTATCCTCCTCATCTCCCCCCCTTATGCTCTCTCCTATCCCTCTCTTCCTATCTTTCTTCTCTCCTCTGTTTCCCACTCTTCCTCTTATTGGTGTATTTCAGCTTCTGAGCAAACTCCATTCTAGGTTGATGGTATTTATGCTTCCATATCAATATACTTAACATATCCTAGTTTTAAAGAAAAAATAAGAGAAGACAGTATACATGTGCAATCATATTACTTTAAAATCTAACACCCCTCGTCAAGCCTAATATACATCCCTCCCTCCCACCCTCCCCCCCAACCCCTCCAGCCTTCCTTCCCCCGACTTCCCAGAACCCATACACGGTATAAATCCTTAACAAAAACAGTCTAAAATATATTTGAAAAAAGAATAGAAAATTGATAACATCTTTAAATTGAACTTAGCTCCTCCTTGCTAGGCTAACTTTAAACAATTTATATCATTCCTGATCTTAATCATAAGCTATCTGGAATTTCTTAGTCCCATATTTATTTTGTATATAATCGATCCATTTTTCCCAGTCTCGTTTATATCTCTCGTTTGAGTGGTGCTTAAGATAGGCAGATATTTTAGCCATCTCGGCTAAATTTGTGACTTTCAATGTCTACCAGCTGCTTGGTTTCGTAGATAATTGCTTGGGCTTTCGCCAGTTGGCCTCTCAGCATGTTCTTTTCTGTGTAACTTTATTTTCCCCATCAAAATATTTAGAGTGCATTGGCTCATCTAGCAGTTCAGCATCCTTCACTCTCACATCTCCTCTTCCGCTCGGAAGAGATGGTAGATGCTATAGCCATGGCAGCTTCAGAAAAGGCATCGCCTTAGGACCGAGAATGCGCCCGTGTTCGACTTTAATGAAATCCGAAGCCATTCCCTGATCAGCTGTGAAACTCAATCGCTGACTTTGGACGAGTCAACATCAGCCTGTTTGATTGGTTTGTCTCGAGGGAGCTTATCACCGTCGCGTCATCTGGATTACCTTCAGAGCTCAAGAGCTTGGAGAAAACATGGGATTCTGGAGTAGCTATAACACTTTGACTTATATACAGCTTCATACTGCTTTACAGCCCTCTCTAAGTGCTCCACAGAGTCGGTATACTGCCCCCCAACAATTTGGGTCCTCATTTTACTGACTTCTCAGAAAGCTGGAAGGCTGAGTCAACCTTGAGCTTGTCAGGATCGAACTCCAGACTATGGGCAGAGTTAGCCTGCAATGCTGCATTCTAACCATTCTACCACCATGGAAGGAAGGAAGGAAGGAAGGAAGGAAGGAAGGACGAAAGGAGGGAAGGAAGGAAAGAAGGGAAGACGGGAGGGAGGGAAAAGGGAGGAGGGAGGGAGGACTAGCAATAGACTTATATACCACTTCTTAGTGCTTTTACAGCCCTCTCTAAGCAGTTTACAGAGTCGGCATATTGCCCCCCAACAATCTGGGTCCTCATTTTACTGAACTTGGAAGGATGGAAAGTTGAGTCAACCTTGAGCTGGTCAGGATCAAACTCCAGACTGTGGGCAGAGTTAGCCTGCAATACAGCATTCTAATCACTGTGCCACCATGGAAGGAGAAAGAAGGGAGGGAGGGAAAAGGAAGGAAGGGAAAAGGAAGGGAAGGAAGGAGGGCTAGCAATAGACTTATATTATAACAGTTTTGGTCCTCATTTTACTGAACTTGGAAGGATGGAAAGTTGAGTCAACCTTGAGCTGGTCAGGATCGAACTCCAGACTGTGGGCAGAGTTACCCTGCAATGCCACATTCTAACCACTCTACCACCATGGAAGGAAGGAAGGAAGGGAAGGAGAGAGGGAGGTAGAACTAGCAATAGACTTATATACCACTTCATAGTGCTTTTACAGCCCTCTCTAAGCGGTGAGAGCTCCAAATCTCGGCCACCGCACCGCTCCAAGAGAGACTCAAACAATCCCTGCAGCGAAAAGGAACTTACTGCATTTGGGTTATAGAATATCCATTGAGAATATCATGGTTAGACCGCAATGTGTCTGTTGCTGGGATTGTCCGTGTAATTGGTCCAGAAACTGCAGCTGATGCAGAATCAGGCAGCCAAAATTCCAAGCTGCTTGCCTGCATATATAACATACGAGGGTTGAAATGTCCGACATCCACAGCCAATGGGTTGGTGAGCCAGATGTGAAGCTAATCGGGCCCGTTTTCTTTTGCGAAAAAAGGGCATGCATAGCTTTTAGGAGGCTTGTAGAGTGCTCCTGGGGGTAGGGGGCAAAAACAAGAAAAACCAGCCCATTTTCCACTTTCTTTTGCCCTCCCCAGCCCCCAGGAGCACTTTGCAGACCTCCCAAATCCTCTGCACATCCATTTTTGTGAAGGGGGTGGGGTTTTGGGAGGCCAAAAATGCTGTATTCAGTATATAAGACGCACCCAGATTTTCACCCTTTTTTGGGGAGGAAAGGTGCGTCTTATACTTTGAAAAATATAGTGATTTCCACCCATTGCTTCTTGTCCTGCCCTCAAGTGCTTTGGAGAATAGCTTGACTCCCTCTTCTTTGTGGAAACCCCTGAGATATTGGAGCATTGCTATCCCATCTCCCCTAGTCCTTTTTTCATTAAACTAGACATCCCCAGTTCCTGCAACCGTTCTTCATATGTTTTAGCCTCCAGGCTCCTAATCATCTTCGTTGTTCTTCTCTGCACTCTTTTCAGAGTCTCCACATCTTTTCTACATCGTGGCGACCAGAACTGAATGCAGTATTCCAAGTGTGGCCTTACCAAGGCCGTTATAAAGTGGTATTAACACTTCATGTGATCTTGATTCTATCCTCTGTTGATGTAGCCTAGAACTGTGTTGGCTTTTTTGGCAGCAGCTGTACACGGCTGGCTCACATCTCCATACAATTGATTTCTCTCTATGTGTACATGCAAGTTTAAGTACATTTAACTAATTAATTTATAAAGTACTATAGTGTTGCATTTTAATTCCTTCCTTCCTTCCCCTTTCCTTCCTTCCTTCCTTCCTTCCTTCCTTCCTTCCTTCCTTCCTTCCCCTTTCCTTCTTTCTTTCTTTCTTTCTTTCCTTCCTTCCTTCCCCTCTCACCCTTCTGCTTCTTCCTTCCTTCTCCCCTTCCCCTTTCTTTCTTTCTTTCTTTCCTTCCTTCCCTCCTTCCCTCCCCTTCCTTCCTTCCTTCCTTCCCCTTTCCTTCCCTCTTTCTTTCCTTCCTTCCTTCCTTCCTTCCTTCCTCTTTCTTTCCTTCCTTCCTCCCTCCTTCCCTCTTTCTTTCCTTCCTTCCTCCCTCCTTCCCTCCCACCCCCTTCCTTCCTTCCTTCCTTCCTTCCTTCCTTCTTTCTTTCTTTCTTTCTTTCTTTCTTTCTTTCTTTCTTTCTTTCTTTCTTTCATAAACCAGTGACAGGCACATCCTTCTGACTCCAATTTTTCTTTGGACTGGACATTACGTTCACCTTGATTAAAAAATATGATTTGACCACAGCCCTATCGGTCTGGCCTCACCATAATTTCTTTTCCTAAAAAAAAAAAAAGCTTTCTGAGATATCATCCAAAGTATGATATACTTAGACATATAGAACGTTATTTATTTGAAATCCTTAGGATGGCATGCTCAACACAATGATTCTTATAATCAGTGTTTATTTTATCCTTGCAATGCCATAAGTATGCACCAGAGCTGGGTTGTTCCCGGTTCACCCAAATCAGTAGTGGTATTTTTGCCTGGGTCGCAGAACCGGCAGCAACTCAGCTTTGCCACTCCCATGAACTGATTCCCTTGCCGCCACTGATGATGCCCCCATGTTGTTTTCTAGTGACCGCACATGAACAGTTCACTGCAAATTGTTCTGCGCATGCACGAAGGACAATTCACATTGAACTATGCATGCATAGTATGCAGCGAGAAGCGAACCAATAGTAAAATAGCAACCCACCACTGGTATCCACTGAATGGTGCAGTGGCCTAGAGGCGGAGCTCTCGCCTCACAATCAGGAGGCTGGGAGTTCAATCCTAGGTAGAGGCAGATATTTCTCTCTCTGGCCACAGTGAGAATATATCTGTCGAACAAAACTCCTCATTGGCAACAGGGAATGGCATCCGGCCAGCAAACACTCAGCTCCATTCAGTTGGTCAGACTCTATCCCACAAGGGATTATGGGGTCATTAAAAGATTACGATACCATAAGTATGCACTACTATTCTTGATAGAACACATCTATCTATCTATCTATCTATCTATCTATCTATCTATCTATCTATCTATCTATCTATCTATCTATCATCTATCTCTCTCTCTATCTATCTATCTATCTATCTATCTATCTATCTATCTATCTATCTATCTATCTATCTAAAAGCCAAATACTACTCACTCATCACAAAATCTCCAGAACCATAAAAACTAAAAAACTTGAAATTTGGCAGATATGTTCCTCTTGGTGTCTAGCTGCTCGCTTATAAAGGATTTTTCGAAGTGACCTTCAGATCATTAGTATTTCTTATACAGTAAGTAACACGCTCTGGTGCTAAGGAGTTCTACTCCCCCTCCCCACCTGAAAAGAACTCTGTTCCAACTGCCAGTTGCCTCACATTCCATTACCTCAGTTCAAACTAGAAGACGCTCCACTCCTTCACTCAGGAGCGATCTGGAACTCTTTACAGTTCTAAACATTGTTACCTCACCAAAATGTCTACGCCTTCTAGCTATGGAATTGTGGCGGGAGCGATATTCCCTTATGCATTTCAATCCCCGACCACCACTGAGCCAACGGATTGTGAAGCAAATTTCTCCTGCATAGCCCGATCACATAGTTTCGTTGCGAAACACAGGTATTCAACTAGTAAACTGAGGGAATTAATAAAATGTTGGCAACTTACTCTCAGGGTAAGTGTGCAAGAAAAGAGGTGTTCCTTTGAGATATTGTTGTTCCTGTCTCCAAAATGACTTTACTTTTTAATTGCACCCATTTATGGGTGTCATTTCTCTCGTTTTAGTGGATACAATAACTGTAATCCTCTGCCAGATTATGTAAACAATTGGGTTATAAAAGTATTTAGCTTAGGATGGATCGAGTCCAATATTCTTATACAGCTGAACATCTGCTGGTACTATATTTATTTATATAGAAGATAACAGATTTGAAGAGGATGTGTAATGTTAATTTTATAAAGGTGTTTTTTTTCTGTATTTGCATACATAATGTGGGCAGAAAGAGGCATTCAAATCAATTTGTGCACTGAGCTTCCAATTTTAAGTCATGAAAATGTCAAACGAAAGAATTAGATTATATTTCAATGAAACTTTTTCTAATCAACACATCTATTTCAGATCACAAATAATTAGTCAACCATTATTTTCTTTCTTTAAGAGAAGTCACACCAAAGGAACAAGTGTAAGAATATATTATGAAAGGTATGCAGGTTTTGGCTTGAATCCAGCAACAGTAGCTGGAAACAATGGAATTCATTTTTATCTTGAATAATCGATTCAAGTATTTTCTGTGATTGCAAAAAAAAAAAAAAAAAAACACCCCGAAACTTTTCCAAATCTTCCTAGCACAGTGCAAGATAAATACACACCAACGACTTTAAATATATTTAATATATTTAATTTTTGCTTTTACGTATTAATATATAACTAGCCTATGAGTCCCTTGAACCGCTAGGGGATCCAACCGGTCAGTCCTAGAGGAGATCAACCCTGACTGCTCTTTAGAAGGCCAGATTCTGAAGCTGAAACTCAAATACTTTGAGTCTTTGACACATTCACTAAAGTTGGAGAACTTTCGTATTAGCTTGACAGGCTGGATTGCTGCCAAGGACCTGTCTGTCTGATAATAAATTCCTTAAAGTATCTTTGGATCAGTGTGCTTTGGTGTGGGACGAGTGGGGTCAGAACAGTATACTGTAGGTTCTCCTGCTTGAACAGGGGGCTGGACTAGAAGACCTCCAAGGTCCATTCCAGCTCTGTTATTTATTTCTGTAAATGCTGAATTGGCTACCAGTGACTTCCAGATGCATTCCAAGGCCTCACCTGAGTTCTTTCAAAAGAAAAAACAAAACAAGAAAGTCCAGTGGCCTCCTGAAAAAACACTTTTGGGGCAACCATGACCTGGACGACTGAGAATATCTGTAGACTTTGAGCTAAACAATTTGGGATGAAGACCCTTTGAACGGTGTGGGTGTAGGAATGGATTTCCAGAGGGGGAAAAATTGCAGACTACAAGAACCAGTTGCACCACTCAAGTGACCTTTAAGACACAGTCAAACCTCCAAGAGGCCTGAAGGACTCTCTAAAAGGACGCAAATGACCAGCTGTCTGCAAGGAACACAAATTCTTCCATTCCCCACCATCCAATCAGAGCTGAAGAAGCTTCTGGGATGAAAAGTCTTCAAAAAAGAAGGAAGCCCAGTTGCCTCCTGAAAAACCATCTTTGGGACAATCGTGACCTGGATGATGGAGAATCTCTACAGACAAAATGCATTTCATAATTTCCCATAATTTTCTAGCTTCGGCTTTTCATTTAATCTCTTTTCGTCAATGACGACATGGTTAAATCACTTTTCCGATCAACCGGAATCCTTGACATAGAAAGTTTGGGAGCATCTGGTGTGAGTTATTTCCTCCATTCATCCCCCCCCCTTGAGTTGTTTTCATGTGACAACACCTACCTGTGCACCTACCTGTGAACCCGGATGCGTTTGGACACTCCTGGCGATTTCTGGCTGGGGTGGGGGTGGAGTCAAGTCTGCTATGGCCCCTCCCACTCTGCCCCGGAGTCTGAAGATGCACCCTTCTGGAAACAAGGCCGAGCGAGGTGCATGGTGCAGCTGTGGCCCTCGGCGTGAGTTCCAGATGCGGGACCGTCCTCTCTCTGTGGCACGGGCTCTGCGGCGGTGTTGCTGAAGTGTTTTACGTGTGGATTGTGGGTCGCTGTGATGTTTTGTATTAATTAAACAACCCCACCCGAATAGTATGATTGTTGCGCTTTTAACGATGTATTGTCTTCATGTGTGTAACTTGTTTTGTTCTTCCCTCCCCCTGAATTGTGAGCCGCCCTGAGTCCCCTCAGGGAAAAGGGCGGCATACAAATAAAGTATATTCTATTCTATTCTATTCTATTCTATTCTATTCTATTCTATTCTACCATTTGTGCAATAATAACTCTAAGTGGAAGTCTTCATTCATTAAAACCTTGAGAGAGGCAGCTCAAAGGCCCAGGACGAAATACGAAACTTCCGATGGCTAACTCAATTAAAAGGTCAGAAAGAGCCTTTGGAATGGAGATTGAATAATAGCATAAATAATTAGTGTCATAGAGGGCTATACCTGATTATAATGTCTGTCTTGTTACCTCGAAGTCCGTCTCATTACTGGTTGCATAGCTGTGCAATTGTTCAGAATTTAATCAGTGGTCTTTTTTTTTAAAGGCTATTAATTATACTAAGATCAACCCTGACTGCTCTTTAGAAGGCCACATCCTGAAGATGAAACTCAAATACTTTGGTGACCTAATGAGAAGGAAGGACTCCCTGGAGAAGAGCCTCATGCTGGGAAAGATGGAGGGCAAGAGAAGGAGAGGACGACAGAGAAGGAGGTGGCTGGATGGAGTCGCTGAAGCGGTAGGCGTGAGCTTAAATGGACTTCAGAGGATGGTAGAGGACAGGAAGGCCTGGAGGAAGGTTATCCATTGGGTTGGGATGGATCCAGTGATGGGATTCAGCCAGTTCGCACCTATTCGGGAGAACCGGTTGGTAACTTTCTAAGCAGTTCGGAGAACCGGTTGTTGGAAGAAATCTCCTTTTGTTTTTTTACCACTTTACAGGGCTAATCCTGTAAGGAAGGCAGGAAGGAAACATTCTGGTGTTGTTTCTAGCTTAATCTTTATTGACCTGCTTACAGAAACTGCCTTTCTGGCTAACCCTTATTACATTGTAACAGCTAAGGTGAAGCGCCCATCAACATGAGTGACGTTGAGTTGGCCACGCCCATCCAGTCACATGACCGCCAAGCCCCACCTACCCTGCTGTTCATTAGGGCAGAGAACCGGTTGTTAAATTATTTGAATCCCATCACTGGATGGATCAGACACAACTTTGCAACTAACAACCACAAGAATGGAATAACAGAGTTGGAAGGGACCTTGGAGGTCTTCTAGTCCAACCCTCTGCTCTGACAGGAAATCCTACACCACTTTAGACAAATGTTTGTCCAATCTGGTCTTAAAAACTTCCAGGGTTGGAGCATTTACATCATAGAGGGCTATACCTGATTATAATGTCTATCTTGTTACCTTGAAGTCCGTCTCATTACTGGTTGCATAGCTGTGCAATTGTTCAGAATTTAATCAGTGGTTCTTTTTTTTTTTTTTAAAAAAAGGCTATTAATTATGCTATTGTATTATGGGTGTGGGCACGCACCCACACTTTTGGCACGCAACCACAAAAAGGTTAGCCATCACGGCTGTAGCCTATCATGGTTGAGTTTTATTAGCGAGCAGAGATGAGCTACATATCGGCCTCCGTAATTTCTTCCCCACTGTTTGTTTTCATTCTATCGCCTCTAGGTGTCTTCAGCAAATTGGCAAGACCGCAGTGTTAATCAAAATCCTGGGCTGTCCTCTAAGGAATGTCACCAGCTTCACTGCTACCTTCCCGAGGCTAAAAAAAAAAACATCTTTGGAACTGACATTGATAGTGCTGGAGATAACAGAAGAGAATAACAGAATAACAGAGTTGGAAAGCAAAGATATTTCTGGGGAAGCACGTTCCATAGATCTAAGAAGACTTGAACTCCAACCATGATTCCTATCCCTCATACTGGGGTAGGATATTATTTAGATTCTCTCAGGACCGGTTGTGGCCCGACAGCGGCCAGTGGAGCTGGCAGCAGATTCAGACAGCGAGGAGGTTGGGGAGGAACATGGGCCAGTCCTGGAGTCTGGGGAAGGCTCTGATGAGGGCTCTGTGTCGGAGGCAGAGAGGGAGGCCAGGGCCGTATGCCAGTTGTCAGATGCCTTCAGAGTTAGACATCAGTGAGGCAGATGAACAGCTGGAGCCTGTTCCCAGTGTGTGCATGCACAGAGTTTCCAGATGAAGGGAACATTTAAAGAACAGGGGTGGACTTCGGAGCAAGGCCACAGGTGGACGATGAATGGCCCCTCCCAGAGGAAATAAAAGAGGAGCAAAAGGGGAGTGGAGTTTGCAGGAGACAATTAGTTCGCTTAATTGGTTTGTGATTCTTCGAGATTCCTTGCCAAGTTTTGCAGAGAATCGGCCTGGCAGCTCTCCAAACCAGATAAGGTCTGTGACTGTAAATCCTCCCTTGAAAGACGTTGATGGATGTGAATGGGAAGAATTCACAGTCAATTAATAAAAAGGGTTTTCATCGGGATGAGGAGTTTGCTTCATGCTCTTGGGATGCCTCGGTCAGAACACTAGCTGACCAAATAAGTTAATCTGGTACTGTGCCAAATCAGCATTTATATTTTATTAAAAAAAAACCTGTGAATTGTGTCTGGAAGTCTAGAATGAAGTGGCAGCACAATAAATTTCAAAGTTTTCAAAGGACGCTAAATTCGCACTTCCCTTTCCAATTATTTTTGGAACCTGACATTTTACTGCTTTAAAGAAGTAAGACACATTCAACATGACAAGATTGAAAACACACCAGCTTAGCACCTTCCATCTTTCATATAGGAAAATGCAGATATGCTTTTATAATGTTTAGGAATTTAAAATAGATAGTGAAAAATCAAGGCAAAGTTTTGGCACTAGAAAGTTTTAAACAGATTAAGGTGTCAGACAATGTTCCAATTGTCGGAATGGTATTAAGACTTTGTTCATCCATTTTAAAGAATAAGTGTACAAAGAAGAATTGTTTTTGATATTGAGGACATAAAAATTTCAGCCACTTAACCATGGCATTCAGAGATATTTTTTGATGAATTGCATCAGGATTTTGAATCAATAAGCTGTGTTGCGTTTCCTTAGGAACGCTCTGTTCCCAGATGAAATTTGCAGGAAAGGTTATCCAGCAAATTACGGTATATCCAAGAACCACTTGCATAATACAGACTAATAGAGTTGGTAGGGACCTTAGAGGTCTTCTAGACCAGCCCCCTCCTCAGGCAGGAGACCCCGTACCATTTCAGACAAATGTGCTATCTTCAGAGATGGGGGCGTCCGCAGCTTTTGAAGGCAAGTTGTTCCGCTGATTTAATTGTTCTAACTGTCAGGAAATTTCTCATTAGTTCTAGGTTGGTTCTCTTCTTGAACTAAGGAGAAATTTCCCGACAGTGCGAGCAATTCCCTTTGCTTTCAGAAGTTGTGGGTGCTCAAAACACTGGAGGTTTTTAATGAAGAGATTGGACAGCCATTTGTCCGAAACGGTAGAGGGTAGTGTTGGCGAAGCTTTTTGGCACCGAGTGCCGAAATGCGAGTGTGCATAGGGCACTGCCGGAAACCGGAAGAGCCATTCCCCGGCCAACATGCACGTGCTGGGAAGCTAAGCTTCTGACTTCTGGTGTGCGCATGCGCACATTGGCACACGTGGTTCCATTCTGGCATGCATGCGCATATGAAGACCAGGTGGCTGGGGCACATGTGTGTGCCCGAAACCAGAAGCTCAGCTTCCCGGAATGCACATTCATGTCGGGGACCTGCTTTTCTGGTTTCCAGCGCTTCCAGCTGACCAGCACACATGGGTGCACTAGAACCCGGCAATGGCTGGCGTGCCTGGAGATATGGCTCTGAACACCACTTCCGACAGGTGTGCCATAGGTTTGCCATCATGGTAAATAGAGGTTAAAGCCACTATTTTTTCTTGTAAACATACAGTATTTGCAAAGAGACAGTGGACAGGTGGAAACCAGGGGTGGGTTTCAACCGGTTCGTAAGTAACTTCCGGGAACGGCGAAGGGCCCACTCGCCCGCCCGCGCTCCTTACCGGTCTTTGAAGGCTTCTGCGCTTCCACGCAGGCGCATGGCGCATACAGTGCCTGCGTGAGTCTCCGCGAGCAGCTGGAGCATCGCGCAGGCACTAAGACGCATGCGTGAACTGCGCGCGTGCACGAGGACGCCGCCGGTCCCGTTCCAACCGAACCAGTTGGAACGGGATTAGCAACCCACCCCTGGTGGAAACCTAACTTAAACTGGGGCAGAGATCAAAGTTCACTTTTCAATTTACATGTTAAGAAGCAGGACTTGTGGAGTCTAGTATTACATACACACACACACACACACACACACACACACACACACACACACACACTGTGTAGTGTAGTGTAGGCGTCCCTCTGAAAAACTGATATTTTACTTAACACTTTATTCAAATGTAGCATTGGATTTGAAGGTCTGCTTGCTTTTAATTAGAGAAAGTCATTTATATTGCACATGTCTTTAAGGCCTATGCATAAGGATCTTCTCAACCACCAGTGAGCACCTGCTTGGAGTTAGGAAATGGTCAAAGGAATTCAAAGGAGGTTGGACTTAGTTCACTTGTGACCATATTAAGATTCTAGGACACTTATATCTTGGAGGACCTCTCAGGGACCATGAATGCTAACATGCTTGCAGAGAAGGCACAGAAGAGGCTGTACTTCCTGAGAATGCTCAGGAGGATAAATCTATCTCAACATCTACTTCTGTCCTACTATCACAGCACCATTGAGAGTGTCCTGACATACGGCATCCTTGCGTGGTATGGGAGCAGCTCCGCAGCAGCCCTACATGGTATTGGACCTGGGTACTTGAGAGACCGCCTTCTGCCGATTACCTCCCACAGACCCATTCGATCCCACAGATTAGGCCTCCTCCGTATTCCATCTGCCGGCCAATGTCGGCTGGCGACTACTCGGAGGAGGGCCTTCTCTGTGGCTGCTCCGGCCCTTTGGAACGAGCTCCCCGTGGAGATTCAGACCCTCTCCACCCTTTGGGCCTTCCGGACGGCCGTGAAGACCTGGCTGTCCCAGCAAGCCTGGGGTTGAGTTCCCCCCCCCTTACTCGAATTTGCTGTGTCTGTTGTGCTTTTAAATTGTTCGTATTGTCTGATTGTTTTGTCTTACTTTTTGTAATTTCCCCTCCCTTGGCTTTTGTTCAGCCACCCTGAGTCTCTTCGGGGAATAGGGCGGCCGACAAATTGAATAAACTCCAAACTCCAGACAAAAATGCTCTACAGAGAATCTTTAAAACTGCCCAGAATATCACCAGGCTCCAGCGACCAGCCCTGGATGACATCTTCCCATCTCGCTGTTTGAGGAAGTTGCATAACATTCTCAGAGATTCTGCTTACAATCTTTTTGGACTGTTGCCTTCTGGCAGAAGATACAGAACCATTAAAACTCGGACCACGCGTCTTCTGAATAGTTTTTATCCCAGTGCTATAATTCCACTCAGTTCAGTTCAGTTCAGTTTATTGTATTTATATGTTGCCCTTTTCCCCCGAAGGGGGACTCAGGGCGGCTCACAACTCGAACCGGGGAAGGGGGATACAGACAAAAATTTAAAAAAACAAACATAACAATATATAATTTAAAACTCACAACAGTCATACCATTCGAGACGGGGGCAACAGCTCTTTAGCCCCAGGCCTGTCGGAACAGTCAGGTTTTGAGGGCTTTGCGGAAGGCCTGGGGGGTGGTGAGGGTTCGAATCTCCACGGGGAGTTCGTTCCAGAGGGTCGGAGCAGCCACAGAGAAGGCTCTCCTCCGGGTAGTCGTCAGTCGACACTGGCCGGCGGATGGAATTCGGAGGAGGCCTAATCTGTGGGATCTAATCGGTCTAGTGGAGGTAATTGACAGCTGGCGGTCTCTCAACAATGAACCAAAGAGCCACCATCAGTGAGCTGTTGGATAGCCCTCACCAAGCCACACCATGCCCACCAAGCCACGCCCATAGAACCAGTAATAATAAAAAAATTGTATTTCACTACTGGTTTGAAGCAATCATTTTTGCAATATCTGTATTGAAACGAGTTTGCTTCAAATCATGATGTTGTATACAACACAAGTTAAATCTGACCCGGAATGAACCCACTTCAATAATTTAGCTAAATTATTTCCCTTGGCTCTCTTCATGGGCCCATTTGACTTCCCCCCGCCTTTCGCTTGGCAAAGTTCCCATATACTGTCACCAGCTTGGTAGGACTAATTTTCAGATAGCAGGCAGGAATCTACAGCTGGGTTTCAAGAGGATTCTTTAATGTCCTCATTGTTTTAACAGTATCATTTGCCTTTCAGGAAGTCCCTAAACAATTTTTGCAAATAAATAAATAAATAAATAAAACTAGCAGCTGAAATATAGACGGAACTGCTACAAGAGCACTGATGTTAAATTTATCTTTAAAAAAAAACACCAATAAAACCCCAACAAAACACAAACCATTAAATCTTGCCCAACATTTTGGAGTTATATTTGGACCATTCATTCAAGACTGATAGGAGTCTTCCGGTACTTGAGGGAATGACAAGAGAAGAAGGCGGTTGATTTATACACCAAAGCACCTGGGGGCAGGACAAGAAGTAACATATGGAAGATCATAGAAATTTAACCTAAAACCAAGGAGAACTCTCTTGAATCATTCTTCTTCTTCTTCTTCTTCTTCTTCTTCTTCTTCTTCTTCTTCTTCTTCTTCTTCTTCATCTTCATCTTCACCTTCTTCTTCTAGCAGTTAGACTTATATACCGCTTCATAGGGCTTTCAGCCCTTTCTAAGCGGTTTACAGAGTCAGCATATTGCCCCCACAGTCTGGGTCCTCATTTCACCCACCTCGGAAGGATGGAAGGCTGAGTCAATCTTGAGCCGGTGAGATTAGAACCGCCGAGCTGCAGATAGCAGTCAGCTGAAGTGGCTGCAGTACTGCACTCTAACCACTGTGCCACCTCGGTTCTTCTACTTCTTCTTCTTCTTCTTCTTCTTCTTCTTCTTCTACTACTACTACTACTACTACTACTACTACTACTTCTTCTTCTTCTTCTTCTTCTTCTTCTTCTTCTTCTTCTTCTTCTTCTAGCAGTTAGCAGTTAGACTTATATACCGCTTCATAGGGCTTTCAGCCCTCTCTAAGCGGTTTACAGAGTCAGCATATTGCCCCCACAGTCAGGGTCCTCATTTTACCCACCTCGGAAGGATGGAAGGCTGAGTCAACCTTGAGCCGGTGAGATTAGAACCGCCGAACTGCAGCTAACAGTCAGCTGAAGTGGCTGCAGTACTGCACTCTAACCACTGTGCCACCTCAGCTCTTCTACTACTACTACTACTACTACTACTACTACTTCTTCTTCTTCTTCTTCTTCTTCTTCTTCTTCTTCTACTACTACTACTACTACTACTACTACTACTACTACTATTTCCTCCTCCTCCTCCTCCTCCTCCTCCTCCTCTTCTTCTTCTTCTCCTTCTCCTTCTCCTTCTCCTTCTCCTCCTTCTCTTTCTCCTCCTCCTCTTCCTCCTCCTCCTCTTCTTCTCCTCCTCCTCCTCTTCTCCTCCTCCTCCCCCCTCCTCCTCCCCCTCCCTCCTCTTCTTCCTCCTCCTTCCAGGTCTAAATTCAGAGATGACACCAATTGAATCCAGTTCTTTATCTGCTTAAAACTAAGAGGCAGAATCTTGCCAGACTAAAGCTACAACCTTCCTGGGACATCCTAGGCTGTGGCTAGCCTGAATGTTGCCCCTCCTCCTTTTTAGGATTGTGCAGGCTGTTGTCTTAAGGCCCTCTCTGGAATGTGCTGCCTTCTGTCTGGGAAGCTGACCTGCAGTGCTAAAGCCAACATTCCCCACCCCCTACTCTTTCTTTAGCTGCACACTCCATTACACCTTCCTTTCTTTAGTATTAATTAGTCTGTTGGTGGTTCAGCTTGGCTACATAAGGGTAATTGCAGGAATCCTGTTCTTGAGTAGAACAGAAGGAAATGCCTTTAAAACATGAAAAACCTTAGAGACCACAAGAGAATTAAATGCATCTCTGTTTAAAGAAGACAATTGATCTTAGATGCCTATTTTAAGCCTTGCAAACAGGAATCCCCCCCACTGATGGATGACTGGAATAACTCCAAATATCCTTTCAAGTTATTACCTGGTTAGTTTCTTTTCTCTGGATTGGGAAAGTGCAGATGTCAGGCTTGCAGCCATCTTTTCTTTTGGGTCTTTGGCCTGCCACGCTTTCTATTAGTCGACTATGCATTTCTCTATTGTGGGAAAATGGGATTGTACGGAGTTAGATGTGATGTAGCCATAACAAAATTCTTTCTAGAAAGCCAAGGTCATCCTTTGTCTCTGCACCTGACCGGAACTGGATGGGTGGAACGGCCAGCATGCCAATGGAAGATTGGACCGTGTGATGGACTTGTGGGTGTGAGGGCAAGATTTTGAACTTTCAACTGGGTGGGAAAACCGGGAAGCTTTCAGATTTGGGTTTTCCCAGATGTGCCAACACGGCTCTCTTAATAAATTGGAAGTTTGAGCAATACTTTGCCTTGGACTCTGATTTACTTTTGGGATGCTATTTGGAACCTTGACATTAACCCGAATCTCCATTAAAGTATTAAAGTATTAAAGAATCACCTGAATTTTGGGGTGCTATCCAGGGTCGTGAGCCCCAGTACCGACCCAAACCCAGGCAGCGTAAAGACTCAGGGAAGTTGGAGGAAGAGAAGAAGCCCATGGGGGAAGCAGAAGATGACGGATTGCCTATCTATGTTGAGACCATCTATGTGCCGTCCCGAGCTGTGGTGGAAGCTGCGGAGGCCGCGGAGAGGGAACCCCAGCTGGGAGCCAGGCGCAAAGAGCAGGTTCCCAGGAACCCCTTGCAATTGAAGCTAACTGCAAGACAAAGCCACAGGATTCACCTCCCCTAAGGATGATTTCCTTCGGTGTACAAGCCGAATTCATAAACATAACATGAAACCCACATGGAGAATAGTCAGGTTCCTCCAACTGGAAGGTTCATTCCCCTGTGTATTAATCTGCAAATGTTAAAAGCAAAAATAATTCATAATCAGTATTTGAAACTTAAATTCGTCCTCATTTTGCTATCATCGAGGGAGATGGATAATCTGTGGGCCCTATGTTGGAAGAAGTGTCCATCTGGGTTCAGTTCCAAGTGGGGAGAAAGATACTGGAAACATGGAAGACGCTTGGAAAGATGGTTTAATGGTGGACAGGACCACATGGGCTTTTTTGGGTCCTGAGCAAAATGAGCACATGGGGGAGAGAGAGAGAGAGAAAGAGAGAGAGAGAGAGGGAGGGAGGGAGGGAGGGAGGGAGAGAGAGAGAGATCTATACCCTGTCTTGGGCCCCGCCTTGGAGCTTCCTGTTCCTGTGTCAGAAATGTATTCTGATTGGTTGTCAGACTCCCATGAGGCCATGCAGAGGTAACTTTGCAGGTTGTCTTGAGTCCCAGGCTTGGTTGAATCTTGCTGGGTGATGATGTAATGAAGAGGGTTTGGGGAAATTCCTATTATGGCTGAGGGCTAATCTCACCTTTGTTGGATCTTGAGTGAAGATAAATTTGTTTATGAATAGAGCGAGCCATTTCTTTATCTCTTAAGTGCTGGCAGCTGCTGAGGGCTATTGAGGAGGATGGGGGCTATTAAGAGTGAGTCTGCTTCCTGCCTTTAAAAAAACATGTTTCTCAATTTCTCATCCAGGGAAATAATATTCTGCCTTTTTAATATTTCTAGTGTATTTCATTCTTCTGAGAGAGGGGTGGGTGATAACTTCCTACACCTGTCAGACCTGAAACCTCTGTTTCGAAGTGTGCACTGTAAATTATTTATTGAATACATTTTTAAAATGTATTTTCATTCCACTGTAGACATTTTAGGAGGAGGTTATGTGGACAAAAAGAGTGTGTTACATATGGCTTTTAAACAGATACTTGGAATCTGGGTGAAACATTCATGGAAGCTGTGTGTCATACAGCATATATAAACCCTTTGCTCTCTATTGTCTAGGGCCTAAAGTGAGAGACAGAGAGAAAGAGAAGAGGGGAGGGAAATAGAGAAAGAAAGATAGGGGGAAGAGAGAGAGAGACAGAGAGAGAGACAGAGAGAGAGAGAAGAGAGGAGGGAAATAGAGAGAGAAAAAGAGGGGGAAGAGAGAGAGAGAGAGACAGAGACAGAGACGGAGAGAGAGAGAAGAAAGGAGGGAAATAGAGAGAGAAAAAGAGGGGGAAGAGAGAGAGAGACAGAGAGAGACAGAGAGAGAGAGAGAAAGAGAAGAGGGGAGGGAAATAGAGAGAGAAAGATAGGGGAAGAGAGAGAGAGAGACAGAGAGAGAGAGAAGAGAGGAGGGAAATAGAGAGAGAAAAAGAGGGGAAGAGAGAGAGACAGAGACAGAGACGGAAAGAGAGAGAAGAGAGGAGGGAAATAGAGAGAGAAAAAGAGGGGGAAGAGAGAGAGAGACAGAGAGAGAGAGAGAGAGACAGAGAGAAAGAGAAGAGAGGAGGGAAATAGAGAGAGAAAAAGGGGGGAAGAGAGAGACAGAGAGAAATGCTCAACTCAATCAGTAGAAAAAAGAAGCCGGATAATAAATCAGGTAAGTTCTACTAATCCAGAACCTTAAGTACTATTTCTTAGCTGTGTGCCCATACAAAACACAAGTTCTTTCTTCAGAGTTTGTTCAGCATTCAGAACAGAATTCCAAATCATCTGAATACTACATCTGCGAAGATTTGAAGTAAAAAAATTAACTAAAGATCCAATTTGGATTATTGGCCTGTTTGAAAGATTTGAACAGTCCAAAATGACAGACTGCTATATGCTACTATATGTAAAGGTAAAGGTTCCCCTCGCACATATGTGCTAGTCGTTCCTGACCTCTAGGGGGCGGTGCTCATCTCTGTTTCGCCAGCGCTGTCCAAAGACGTGGTCATGTGGTCAGCATGACTAAAGGCCGAAGTCACCGGGAACGCTGTGACCTTCTCACCAAAGGTGGTCCCTATTTTTCTACTTGCATTTTCACATGCTTTCCAACTGCTAGGTTGGCAGAAGCTGGGACAAGTCACGGGAGCTCCCTCCATTATGCGGCGCTAGGGATTCGAACCGCCGAACTGCCGACCTTTCTGATTGACAAGCTCAGCATCTTAGCCCCTGAGCCACTGCGTCAGCCTACTGTATGAAGGCACCTTAAAAGGTTGGTGTGTGGTTGAAGTTATTCCATGTATTTATATTTTTTTAAAAAAAAGAAATAAAAAAACCTTGCCAATTAATGCCGTCTTTCCTTTTCACAGTATATCATATCACCTCCTACCAAATTTGAGGACAACGCTGAAATAAGGCCTGGGATACACTGCATATATTTTCTTTCTCCCAAAAAAGAAAGAAAGAAAAAGAAAGAAAGGAATCTTGCCACTTCTTTTTATACCTGTCCTTAAATGAACCTCAGGTTCAAATATATTTCTCCTCGCATCCCCAAGTCCCACTTTATAAATGTTGCATTACCAGAAGGAGCCTGGCTTGGTTTTTTTGCATCTAACCTTTGTAACACTCAAGAGTGACTTTGGGTGAGATGCTTGTCTCATTGACAGCTAATTAGAGAATTTCTTGTGACGGTACCACGAGCCCTGTGAAAAAATTCAGCTCCAGTTCAAGTTCCCTCCATCGTAGCCAAGGGTGGGCTTCAAAAATGGAAGCAATGGGTTTGCAGCCTGGTTGATGGGTGGGCATGGTGGGCATGGCCTAGTTGGCCTCCTGTACTATGGCAGGGGAAGGGGCACTTTTTGCCCTCCCCAGGCTCCGGAGGCTTTCCTTCAGCCTCTGGAAGGGCAAAAACTACTTTCCCATTTTCGGACTTCTGAAATGTCCAGTAGGCCCATTTTTCACCCTCTTCAGGTTCTGGAGGCTTTCTGTGCACCTCCGGGAGGGCAAAAACTGCTTCCCCTTTTCCGGTCCATTTACGGACTTCCGGAACCTCTGCTAGATCTGTTTCCCCCCTCCCTCAGCCTGCACATGGGCCCTGTACTTACCTGGCATGATGAACGGGCCATGTAGAGACGCCTGGGAGGGGCGAGGTTGGAAGGGCAGAGCGTGCGCATATGTGCAGTGGAGATGGCCTGGGGCAACAGCTGACATGCCCACAGAGAGGGCTCTATGTGCCACCTGTGGCATGTGTGCCATAGGTTCACGATCACAGCCCTATACCAGGGGTTGGCAACCTTAAATACTCAAAGAGCCACAAAGGTCCTAACCAGAAGCACCCCGTTCAATTCTGGAGCTGACCGGAAGTCCGGTTCCCCCACCAAAGAGTCTCCTCCTATCACAGATCTTTTCTTCTACCTGTCCTAACAAAAAGACCTATCAGCGTTCCAAATATCATGCAGAATTAAATCAGAGACCAAGGCAAAACTATCCTTAAAGTTCCAATTTAATAAGACAGACATGTGGGCATTATGCTATGGAATCCCAATACTGGAAATGACATCACAATTCCACCCAGTTAAAAGTTCATGATCTTGTCCCCACACTCACAATCCATCACATGCTCCAATCTTCTTCTTCCACGCTGGCATCCACACCCACCTGCTTCCGGTCAGGTGTCAAAGTACGGAGACAAAGGACGACCTTGGCTTCTAGTAAAGAATGAAAACAATACATTCCACAATCTCACTCCTGTCTATTCCCCACCTCCCATCAACTATACTAATGGAACAGCATAATGAAAGAAGAGAAAGTGTGGCAGGCCAAAATTCTAAAAGGAATATAATCGCAGGGCTGACATTGTGGAGCTGACTGGCAACAGGGAGCCGCAGCAGAGGGATGAAAGAGCCACATGCGGCTCCAGAGCCACAGTTTGCTGACCCCTGCCCTATACCATTTGAGATAGGTGGCTGTCCAGACAACATTTTTGCATCAAAATTGAGGACCAAATTCAACGAGTTTTGAAACAATTGCATACCAAGGTACCGTTGTAATAAATCTCTCCCCCCATCCCACGTGTGAAGCCCTGCCACTTGATCCCAGAAGTAACACTGAAAAAAATGACATCACAGGACAATGCTTTAATGTGGCTTTTCAATCATGTATGCGGTGCATTTTTCTAACGTTTGGAAATTGTAAGGCAAAGTAACCTGAGTGAAACTGGGCCATTAATTACACCTAACTTAATTTCCCGTCAGCTGTTGTAATACCCACAGGGCCTATTTAGAAAATCATTTGTGTGGTACAAAACAAGTGGAAGATTAAAGGTAAAGGTTCCCCTCACAGATATGTGCTAGTCGTTCCCGACTCTAGGGGGCGGTGCTCATCTCCGTTTCAAAGCCGAAGAGCCAGTGCTGTCCGAAGATGTCTCGGTGGTCATGTAGCCCTACTGACTAGGAATTTGGCTAGGAAACAGATTCAAGTCCAAGATTGTGTTCATTCCACATGCACGACCAACTAAACAAGGGGTTTAAGATTCAGAGGTCTCAAACGCAGGAGTGGTTTTCACTTACTTTCCCTAAAAGGTAAAGCTAAAAGTTCCCCTCGCACATATGTACTAGTGGTTCCCGACTCAAGGGAGTGGTGCTCATCTCCGTTTCAAAGCCGAAGAGCCAGCGCTGTCCGAAGACGTCTCTGTCGTCATGTGGCCGTCATGACTCAATGCCGAAGGTGCATGGAACGCTGTTCCCTTCCCACCAAAGGTGGTTCCTATTTTTCTACTTGCATTTTTTACGTGCTTTTGAACGGCTAGGCTGACAGAAGCTGGGACAAGTAATGGGTGCTCACTCTGTTACGCGGCACTAGGGATTCAAGCCATCGAACTGCTGACCTTTCTGATCGACAAACTCCACGTCTTGGCCCCTGAGCCACCTCGTTCCTAACTGAGTATAATAAAAAGAGGCAAAGAAAACATGAAGACACTGAGGACCATAAGAAGGAAGCCTTTGGGGACATGATTGTTGATGACAGTTTCCAGGAGCTGTGATGTTTCATCTTGTAGTAGTGCCACATCTTATTACACCGAAGGATTAATGGGAAGAGGCAAAAAAAAAAAAAAAAAAGCAATCCGTAACATGGAGGAAGAAAACCAACTTAATGTAGCTTATGCGAGTACCATCCATGAATAGAATATTTGACGAAATTTATTTAAGGATCCGTGTCATAAATGCACGGGAAACAATTGCAACAGACCACTGTAAATGCAGTCATGCTTACACTGCTTCCTGGAGATGACTTGGCAAGGAGACAGAATGAAAACGCCAGGGTCCTTGGTTCTCTCAGAGCCTGGTTGTCTTCTTGAAGAAGTTTGATGACCCAACTGGGTAACCTCATCAGTACAAGAAGGGATGGGGTATGCGGAGAGGAGGAGAAGGATGAGGACTATGAGGTCCTTGGTGCTCTCTGAACTTGGTGGTTTTCCTTGCAGATGTTTCATTACCCAACTAGGTAACATTATAAGTACTAGAAGAGAATAGGGTATGTGGGGAGGAGGAGTTAAAGTGGGGTCCTTGGTGCTCTCTGTGACTGGCTGTCTTCTTGAAGATGTTTGAGGACCCAACTGGGTAACCTCGTCAATACAAGATGGGATGGGGGTTTGCGGAGTGGGGCCCCTTGGTGCTCTCTGAAGCTGGCTGTTTTCTTGCAGATGTTCACTACCAACTAGGTAACTTCATCAGTGCTAGAAGAGAGGGGGGCTTTGGGAGAGAAGGAGGATGAGGATGAGATGGAGAATTGTAAGATCCTTGGTGCTCTCTGAGCTTGGCTGTTTTATTGCAGATGTTTGATGACTCAACCAGGTAACCTCATCAATACAAGAATGGGTAGGGTTTGCAGAAAGGAGGGGGAGGGGAGGAGGAAGAAGAAGAAGAAGAGGAGGAGGAATGGGATCCTTGGTCCTCACTGAGCTTGGTTGCTTTCTTACAGATGTTTTATTACTCAACTAAGTAACATCAACAGTGCTTGAAGGGAGTGAGGTCTGCAAGGAGGAGGAGGACTGAAGGGTTCTTGGTGCTCTCTGAGGTTAGTTGTCTTCTTGCAGATGTTTCATTACCCAACTAGGTAACGTTATAAGTACTAGAAGAGAATAGGGTATGTGAAGAGGAGGAGGAGGAAAAGTGGGGTCCTTGGTGCTCTCTGTGACTGGCTGTCTTCTTGAAGATGTTTGAGGACCCAACGGGGTAACCTCGTCAATACAAGATGGGATGGGGGGTTGCGGAGTGAGCCCCCTTGGTGCTCTCTGAAGCTGGCTGTTTTCTTGCAGATGTTCACTACCAACTAGGTAACTTCATCAGTGCTAGAAGAGAGGGGGGCTTTGGGAGAGAAGGAGGAGGAGGAGGATGAGAGGATGAGATGAGCTCTCTTCTCTCCTCTCCTCTCCTCTTCTCTTCTCTTCTCTCTTCTCTTTTTTCATATTCTCAGAGAATGCTCATCAGTGCTATTTTATTGAGCTGGAAAGAGATATCAAATGGGACACCACCAGGATCTGGGCTCTCTAGTCTTCAATATATTCATTGATGTCTTGAATGACAATGAAAATGGAGATAAAACAAAAACATATGCAAAATGATATTTAGAAGTTGACACAAGTGAGAGAATTAAATTGATGGGGAAAAGTGTGGAGTTCTTCACTTTAGGAAACAGAAGTTGGATACTCAAGCCAAGTAGATGAAGTGTATATCTTTTATATACGTATAAATGGATGTGTGTATGTGTGTATGTTCCAGCATAACTCTGGAACGCCTTGAGCAATTTCAACCAAATTTGGTACACAGATGACTTACTCTCTGGAAACAAACACTGTGGGGGTGAGACACCCCTAGCACTCCTCAGCGGTGTGTGTGTTTGTGTGTTCTGTTAAGATACAGCTTGTTGTGCCTTAAAATGGCTTCTACCGTACTGCCTTAAAATGGATTCTACTGTACTGCACTGTGGAGTTGCCATGGTAACATCTCACAGTACTCCACAATGGGGCTCCCAATGGTAAGGGGGGGGGGAAATCCAACATTAAAAATTGCGGTGAAGTTCATAGAAGGAGGGTTGGTATAGATAAATACCTGGCAGAGCTGGGTTATTGGCTAGTTTTAGATAAACTTGAATCCAATCAGAAAAGGGTTTTATTGTCAGAGAGAGGGAGGGAGGGAGGGAGGGAGGGAGAGAGAGAGAGAGAGAGAGAGAGAGAGAGAGAGAGAGAGAGAGAGAGAAACAACGGTGGACGTCCATTTCACTTGCAATGGACTTGATGTACGCAAGCTATTGTGACTGAATATCATTTTGCCATTTGCATTAGTTGCAAGAATTGTAGGTAATGAAAATCCAATGATATTGGTTTTTGTTTTTTTTAAAAAACCTATGTGATTGATTATAGCCAGCGACAAGGACATCTGATTAAAAGAGAACAAGTTCACCACAGTGGCATATAAGGTAAGGGAAAAAAGCACATTCTTGTTACGTGCAGACGGGAATGAAAGTGAAGTCCTGAAGATGAATTGTGTTTGCCGCGGTGGTCCTTTTTAATTTCTTGCTCTCGGTAGGGTGGCATGACCTGTGTTTAGATTATGCCACGGCAGAATTCAGCAGGAGGCGGGCAACATGCTTGCAAGTTTATTCCTGAGAAACAAAAATGACCCCAAGATTTAGAAAAGAATAGAGCTGGAAGGGACCTTGGAGGTCTTCTAATCCATCCCCCTGCTCAAGAAGCAGAAGCTAGATCCGTGATGCTGAATCTATGGCACGCATGCAGAGCCCTTTCTGTGGTGATAGCAACAGAATTACAGCCCCCTCTCAGTGGTTTACAGAATTAGCCTATTGCCCCAACAGTCTGAGTCCTCATTTTACCAACCTTGGAAGAATGAAAGCCTGTGTCAACCTTGAGCTGTCAGGATCGAACTCCTAGCAGTCAGCAGAGTTAGCCTGCAATGCTGCATTCTAACCACTGTGCCACCACGGCTTTTAAGTTATGTTTTACGTTATATTATGTTATGTCCCGTGAATCCCTTGGACTGCAAGGCGATCATACCGGTCAGTCCTAGAGGAGATCAACCCTGACTGCTCTTTAGAAGGCCAGATCCTGAAGAGGAAACTCAAAGACTTTGGCCACCTGATGAGAAGGAAGAAGGACTCCCTGGAGAAGAGCCTCATGCTGGGAAAGACTGAGGGCAAAAGAAGAAGGGGATGACAGACAATGAGGTGGCTGGATGGAGTCACCAAAGTGGTAGGTGTGAGCTTGAATGGACTCCAGAGGATGGTGGAGGACAGGAAGGCCTGGAGAAATGTTGTCCATGGTGTTTTTGATGGGTTGGACACAATTTTGTGAACAACAACAACAGCAACAATGTTATGTTACGTTATGTCATGTCATGTCATCTTGGCTTAAGTCAACTCAACTCATCTTATCTTGCCTTATCTTGTTTGTCTTGCCTTCTCCTTCTCCTTCTCCTCCTCACCTCACCACTTATATCTTATTTTATGTCTTACCCTCTTCTCTTCTCTTTTCATTTCTTCTCATCTCCTACGTCAGGGCTCCAAATAGCATCCAAAAGGAAATCAGAATCCAAGGTAAAGGATTCATCAAAGTTCCAATTTATTAAGAGAGCCATGTTGGCACATCTAGGAAAACCTGAATTCGAAAGCTTCCCCATCCAGTTGAAAGTTCAAGATCTTGCTCCCACACCCACAAGTCCATCACATGGTCCAATCTCCCACTGCCATGCTGGCAGTTTCCACCCACCCAGTTCCAGCCAGGTGCAGAGACAAAGGATGACCTTGGCTTTCTAGAAAGGATGTTATTGTGGCTACATATCACCCAACTTCAATATTTTCATGCAAAGAGTTCATCAGTTACCTTCTAGCACTTTGACAAAGGATCTTCTACCAATACTTCAATCACGGGGTTTACTGTTTGTCTCTCTTGGCTCACCCAACGGAATTTTTCTTCCCATTCCTCCAAAAATAGAACCCAACCCAAAGGAACCGAAACACCCCCAGGTAGGGGTAGAAGTAGAAGGAAAGGTTAATTGCTTTGGGGCAATGCATCTGAGGACGATGTGCCGTGTTTCTCTGGAATTCATTAATGGAAACTGCCACCGCAATTTCTAAGGTGTTGAGTTCAAAGCTTTCATAAGCATTTGTTTGATGAGAGCAATCAGGGTCGGAAGTAATAACTTGGGCTTTGACTCTCCCTCTCCTCTGAAGTCTCATTAGATTATTCTGCTTCATGGGTCTCCTACATGAGGGTCAGGCCAATGAGTTTATTTCTCAGGAGCGGATTAAATAACACCCACTCATATCTGATGATTATCTGATCTAAACACTAAAGGGAAAAATAATATTTAAATTGGGTTTACCCAGGGGGAAAAAAATTAACAGTGATGAAATATTGAAGTCCCCACAATGGGGATTACCATTGTGATTGACAAATTCTTTCTGGGTTATTCCTTATAACAGAATAACAGAGCTGGGAAGCACCTTGGAGGTCTTCTAGTCCAACCCTCTGGTCAAGCAGGAGACCCTACACCACTTCAGACCAATGGTTGTCCAATCTCTTCTTAAAGACTCCCAGTGTTGGAGCATTCACAACTTCTGGAGGCAACTTCTGTTCCACTGATTAATTCTTTTCACTGTCAAGAAATTTCTCTTTAGTTTTGTTGGGAGTATACTCCTAGTATTGGGTAGGCAATATATATCTTTATACAACAACAAATGGTCGTTGTTGCATTAAATGAGTGGATGTACTTATCAGGTGTAATTAACTTTACTATAAGAAGGAGTCAGGAGAGCTCACTCTCTCTCTGCCTGTCCTATGCTTGGTGACTTGATGACTGGAATGTGAACTACAACTGGAAGCTATTGTTTGTTCTTTGAATTGTGTTTGGACTAATATCTACTATCACTGCTTGTGAAGCAATTATCAGTAGTAAAGCTACTTATTTTTACTAGCAGTGTCTGAAACTCTATTCATGTGTTTCTACTAGCTGTACATGCACTACTTCCTGTCTCCCAATGGAGATACCTCTAACACTGGTTATGGGCCCAGTGTACTCAGTATATCCAGAGTGCCAGCTGCAGTGTTAAGAGAGTGGAGTTGCTACACACGTTATAGTCGCTAAGTCGCTCCTCTCCAGTGGTGGGTTTCCATTTTTTTTAACTACCAGTTCGCTCAAGAGCATCTGCGCTCACTTACATGCACAACACTTCTGCGCAGAAGTATTCGGACGGGTGGAGGGAGCCTCCCGCTGCTGCTACTACCAGTTCGCCCGATCTGGGCCAAACTGGGAGCAACCCACCTCTGCTCCTCTCCTTGGTTAGTTCCCCCCACCATTGCTTCTTGTCCTACCCTCAGGTGCTTTGGAGAATAGCTTGACTCTCTCTTCTTTGTGGCAACCCCTGAGATATTGGAAGGCTGTTATCATGTCTCCCCTAGTCCTTCTTTTCATTAAAGTAGACATACCCAGTTCCTGCAACCGTTCTTCACATGTTTTAGCCTCCAGTCCCCTAATCCTCTTTGTTGCTCTTCTCTGCCCTCTTTCTAGAGTCTCCACATCTTTTTTACATCCTGGTGACCAAACCAGGATGCAATATTCCAAGTGTGGCCTTACCAAGGCACCATAAAGCGGTATTAACACTTCACACAATCTTGATTCTATCCCTCTGTTTGTGACCCTGGCAGCTGACAAATGGGTTATAAACAACCATGTAAGAAGAAAGCAAGGAAAAAAAACAATTGCAGCCATAAAAACATGAATTCAGAAGACGTGACACAGGTTACTTGGTGGGTTCACCCCTTATCTTCACCCAGAATTGTAGGGAAAGCTAAATCTTCAGGGATCTTCTAAAGTCATAGCTATCCTTCCCCTCTTTCTCTGTTCTTGTTATAAACAGAATAAAAGAATAACGGAGGTGAAAGGGACCTTGGAAGTCTTCTAGTCTATCCCCTTGGTCAACAAAATAACCCTATACCATCCCAATCAAATGATTTCTCAGTCTATTTTTGAAAACCTCCAGTGATGGACATCTATAGAGATTCTCATTCATCCAGGTTATGGTTTAAATATTATAAATCTTTGAAGAATATAAATCCTTCCATTCCCCACTATCCTGTCACAGCTGAAGAAGCTTCTTGGATGAGAAGTGAAACATTTTCAAAGAAAAAAAGCACTTTTGGGACAACCATGACCTGGATGGCTGAGAATCTTTCCTGGGGTCGATGAGTTCCCTTCCCCTCTCGAATGGTGTGGCTGTTGGTTGTTTTAAATGCCCTGTACTTTTTGTTGTAGTTTTTGTGTTTCCCTTCCCCTCCTTGGGTTTGTGCGCCGCCCTGAGTCCCGCCGAGAATAGGGCGGCATATAAATAAAATGAACCTTGAACCTATGCAATTTGGGATGAAGACCCTTTGAATGGTGTGGGAGTAGGAATGGATGAAAAATGGCAGACTATAGGAACCATTTGCACCACTCAGGTGACTCTGAGGACACAGATAAGCCCCCAAGTGGCCTCAATGACTCGCTCAAAGAATGCAAATGACCATCTGTCTGCAAGGAATACAAATCCTTCCATTCCCCACCATCTTGTCAAAGCTGAAGAAGCTTCTTGGATGAGAAGCGAAACGTCTTCAAAGAAAAAACAAGTGTCCATTTGCCTCTTAAAAAAGCAGGAGGGACTCCAGTCATGGAGAAAACAGATTTCTAAAGGCGAGGTCTTCCACTGGTTGATTATTTTCACCAGTGGTGGGATTCAATTTTTTTTTACTACCAATTCTGTGGGCGTGGCTTGGTGAGCATGGCAGGGGAAGGATACTGCAAAATCCTCATTCCCTCCTGATCAGCTGGGACTCAGGAGGCAGAGAATAGATGGGGGCATGGCCAGCCAGAGGTGGCATTTGCCAGTTCTCCGAACTACTCAAAACGTCTGCTACTGCAGAACTGGTCAGAACCTGCTGAGTCCCACCTCTGGTTTTCACTGTCAGGAAATTCCTCTGTATTTATAGGTTGCTTCTCTCCTTGATGAGTTTCCATCCATTGCTTCTTGTCTTGCTTTCAGATGCTTTGGAGAATAGATTGACCCTCTCTTCTCTGTGGCAGCCCCTTAGGTATTGGAACACTGTGAAGCATCTCATGATCTTCAAAGAATTCAAAGACGCAGAGAGTGATGGTAACCTTTTTAGATTCATTTCTCATACACGTTTCAACGTGGAACAGACTCTGGTTTCCAAACATAATGAGAAAAGCAAGTTGAAAGGTAAAAATACAATAAAATAACGCTCTCTCTTTTTTGTTGTTGTTGAAAGACCTACTCAGAGAAGATGAACATCAAAATGCCCAAAAGATCACACAAGGAAGGAAATAATATGAGAGCTTCTATACCCCGTTGGTGCATTTTAAACACCGTAAGTTTCTTTCTGATCAGATCACAGAATCTCTTGTAAGCATTATACGAGAAAGCCCAAGACGCCCGTCCTTGCGATGTAAAGTTAGAAACAAATATCATCTATTTGCAGACTCAAACAGAACTCGGGTGACAGAATCGGGAGCGAATAACACTGGAACATGTTAGAATATTTTCCTTGCCAAATTTCCGTTGCTACAGTCGACCAGAACGAAGGAGTCTGGATGCCAAGTGGCACTGCAGCTGCACCAAACCGAATGCCAAGATAAGCCTTCTATTCCCGCACTATAATGTTTGCCGTATTTGAAGCAACTGGTATCCCTACCTCATTTCCAAATATGTTTGAGGCCTTTGGGTGCTGGGCAAAGAGGCAGGGGAAGGAGGGAAGTGACCTCACCGGCATCGTATGGCGTGGTTCAAATGGCATAAGTGATGGTCATTGAGGTGAACAGGTTAGTTCGTATCATGTGCACCATGATGTCGTCGTCTGTGGGTGATGATATACTAGCTGATGCCAGACACCAATGGTGGGGCGGAGATGGTAAAGAAGAGGGGTCTCCGAGGAAGATTGTAGCTTTAATCTGGCAAGATTCAGTCTATTAGTTGCAAGCAGATAAAGAGCTGGACACAGTTGGTGTCTTCTCTAAGTTTAGATCGAGGAGGAGGAGGAGGAGGAGGAGGAGGAGGAGGAGGAGGAGAGGAGGAGGAGGAGGAGGGGGAGGAGGAGGAGGAGGAGGACGACGACGACGACATCTTTGGGACACAATCCTATTCTAAACACAATCTTCAAATCAAGGATTGAGGTCCTTATCTCTCTCTGGAAAACCATGTTTTCAGATTTGAAAAAGTGAACAGAAATCTAAGAAATCTCCTCATTCTCCTCTCCCTTCCCCTTTCCCATCCCCTTCCACCACCTCCTTCTATTCCTTCCTTCCTTCCTTCTACACTTTCCCTTTCTCCCCCTCCTTGTCCTCCTCCTTTCCCCTCCTCTTTTTATTCCTTCCTTCCTTCTCCTCTTTCTCTTTCTCCTCCTTCCCCTTTCCCATCCTCTTCCCCCTCCTCCTTCTAGTCCTTCCTTCCTTCTCCTCTTTCTCCTTCTCCTTCCCCTTTCCCATCCCCTTCCATCACCTCCTTCTATTCCTTCCTTCCTTCTCCACTTTCTCTTTCTCCTCCTCCTTCCCCTTTCCTTTCCTCCTCCTCCTCATTTTATTACTTACTTCCTTCTCCTCTTTCTCTTTCTCCTTCCCCTTTCCCATCCCCTTCCATCCCCTCCTTCTATTCCTTCCTTCTCCACTTTCTCTTTCTCCTCCTCCTTCTCCTCCTCCTTCCCCTTTCCTTTCCTCCTCCTCCTTTTATTCCTTCCTTCCTTCTCCACTCTCTCTTTCTCCTCCTCCTTCTCCTTCCCCTTTCCTTTCCCCTCCTCCTTCTATTCCTTTCCTCCTTCTCCTCTTTCTCTTTCTCTGCCTCCTTCCTTTTTCCCATACCCTTCCCCCTCCTCCTTCTATTCCTTTCTTCCTTCTCCTCTTTCTCTTTCTCCTCCTCCTTCCACTTTCCCATCCCCTTCCTCCTCCTCCTTCTATTCCTTCCTTCCCTCCCTCCCTCCTTCCTTTCCCTCCTTCCTTCCTTCCTTCCTTCCTTCCTTTCCTTCTTTCTTTCTTCCCTTATTTGGGGAAAGTTAAAGGAGGTCAACTATCGGTACATTTTCTTTCCTCTTTATTTCACACAATTGATGTTGAGCATATATTTAACAGTTAGGCCACCCTTGGGTTCCCCATAGTTGGCATTCCGAGCTGGCCAACTAATCATGCCCTCTAGGAATAACCCTCCAGGTTTCCTACATTTACTGAGTGCTAACCTTGAGTCAACTTTACCTTCAAGGACTGTCTCTTGTCTCTGCCAAAGAAATCTCACATTCATTTCTCACTCAATCATGCATTGGTCTATCAGATATGACCTTGCCATGGATACTGAGGATATATATATATATATATATATATATATATATATATATATATATATATATATATATATATATATATATATATATATATATATATATATATATATACTTAAAGTCACAACCCCTGGTATGCCCAAGTGTGGGAGGAAGGTCACACTTCCACTCTCTGTCATTAGGCTCGTCACAAGAGTCCATCCAGACAGAAACCCAATATTTTTACTGTTGCCTTTGTTATATTTGTGTTTTTATTTGTGCTGATAAATAAATAAAGGGAGACTAGTATAGATCTATTTCAAGCTATTTAGCTCTCATCAGCTAGCCATATCGAATCCCAGTAAGGATATGGCTAGCTGATGAGAGCTAAATAGCTTGAAATAGATCTATACTAGTCTTCCTTTATTTATTTATCAGCACAAATAAAAACATCCCCCCAAATCAGCACAAATAAAAACATCCCCCCAAATGGGAAGAAACAACCATTACCACAATAAAAACACTGTTTCAGAAGAAGTAACACCTGTCATTTGGTGGATTCATTCAATGGCTTGACCCATTCAATGTCTTGACCTTGCCAATGTCTTGGGAAGAGACAAACCTTCACGAGTCTTCAATGTAACCAGGGGTCAGCAATCTGTGGCTCTGGAGCCGCATGTGGCTCTTTCTTCCCTCTGCTACAGCTCCCTGTCATCAGTCGGCACCACAATTTTGAGAGGAGCTTCCAGTTTGGGGGGGGGAAGCAGGGTGCCCCAGGAGTTGACTCTATGGCAAGGGGCAGGTTTTCCGGTCAGCTCCACAATTGATAGGGCTGTTAGTTAGGACAGGTAGCGGAAAAAGGATGCCATGCTAAGAGGAGACTCTATGGTGGAGAAAACGGACTTCCGGCTGACTCCAGAATTGAATGGGGGGCTTCCAGTTAGGCTCTTCGCGTGTTTAAGGTTGCTGACACTTGAATCGAACTCATAAACTTAGCTTTACCCATTATACTGAGAAATGTTTATTTATTACATTTCTACACTCCCCATTTCATTTGTGTGACTCCGATTGACTTAAAACATCTGGCTGGCATGTTAGCTAATTAGAACAACCATTGTTCTTATTGTGCCCATCCTTTTTTTAAAAAACACTGATGTCGATCATTTCTGTTAGTCAGCGTCATATTTGAAGAGCGGAAAACCACTAGAGCCAAGGGTGCAAGAACAACTGATTTAAAAAGAAAGAAAGAAAAAAGATTGGAGCTCAACAAATAAGATAATCACGGACAATGTGTTTTTTTTTTTTAATTTGCATTGACCCAAAATGAATTAGTATCTTGGGGTGGGGAGATGAGCTTTTTAATTAGCTGAGCCATGGGAAGAGAAACCCTGTGGGATTGCTGGAGGTATCAAATATCTCCCAGAAATTTTCTTCATGACTTTGAAGGCAGGAAGTGAGATTTAATCGGACTAATGGATAGACGAAGAAAATGCGTACAGGATTCCACCTGTAAGGCAGCTGCAAAAATAGCTTCTTTTTGGATGAGCAGCAAAACGTCTTCAAAGAAAAAACAAGGAAATCCAGTTGCCTCTTGAAAAAGCACCGTTGAGACTCATGTTGGGAGACCAATCATCATCTTTTAATGACCCTGTAATCCCTTGCTGGGTGGAGTCTGAGCAACCGAATGGAGCTAGCAGAGTTTTTACTGGCCAGATGCCTTTCCTGTTGCCAGTGCATTTGTCTAGCACGCATTTGTTGGTGAACCCAAAAAACAGGCATGCGGGCAATAGCCAGCTCATCTTCGAATTTCCGGTGCTCCAGCGCATGCATGCAAACGTGTTACGGTTTGGGCACTCAATGCCAAAAAGGTTTGCTATCACTGGTCCAACACAACTGCCCCAAACTCAGCTTGTAAGCTTTTATGGCCAAGGATGGACATCACCCTTGGTCCTCCTCCAGTATCCTACTCACCAAGTTCATGGATCCTCTTGTGTTATTTATAGTGATACTTTCTTCATAATTTCCTCTGAAAAGATGGTTTCATTTTTCAGCATGTTGGCAGTTTATTTTTAGTTCGCTCATGCGTTTTATGCCTACTGTGTTCAGCTCTCCATCTCTACATTATTCCTCTACGTTTCAACTGTGATTAATGAAAAGTTGAGTTAGGCTGGTTATTCCCCCACCTCCTGGGACACAAGATTTCAAGATTTAATGAATTTGTATGCCGCCCAATCCCGAAGGACTCCGGGCGGCTTACATAGAAACAATTTAAAAATACTAAAAAAAATTAAAATACAAAGTCAAAGCAAGTTAAAAAGAACACAACATGCACTCAATCTTAGTGGGGCTGGAACTCAATCAAGGATCAACAGCCCCAGGCCTGCCGGAATAGCCAGGTCTTAGTAGACTTTCGGAAGGCCGAGAGAGTGGGGAGGGTCCGGATCTCAGGGGGTAGATCGTTCCATAGGGCCGGGGAAGCTACAGAGAAGGGTCTCCCCCGAGGGGCCACCAGACGACATTCTGTAGTCGACGGCACCCGGAGAAGGCCTATCCTGTGAGATCTTATCGGACGCTGGGAGGTATGTGGCAGGAGGCGGTCACAGAGATATCCAGGTCCTAGGCTATGTAGGGCTTTAAAGGTGATGACCTGCACCTTGAAGCACGTTCGGAGACCAATAGGGAGCCAGTGCAGCTCGTGGAGGATAGGTGTAACATGGGTATATCTCGGTACACCCAGTATCGCTCGCGTGGCTGCATTCTGGACCAATTGTAGTCTCCGAACACTTTTCAAGGGCAGCCCCATGTAGAGCGTGTTACAGTAGTCGAGTCTTGAGGTGACGAGAGAGTCATTACAAAGTAACAGAGTTGGAAGGGACCTTGTAGGTCCTCTAATCCAACCCCCCCCCACCCAAGTGGGAGACCCTATCCCATTTCTGACAGATGGCAGTCCAATCTCTTCTTGAAAGCCTCCAGTGATGAAGCTCCCACAACATTCGAAGGCAACTTCTGTTCCATGGGTTGATTGTTCTCACTGCTGGAAAATTTCTCCTTATTTCCAGGTTGAATCTCTCCTCGATCAGTTTCCATCCATTGTTCCTTGTCTGGCCTTCAGGTGCCTTGGAAAACCCCTTCCTCTCTGTGGCAGCCCCTCAAATATGGGAAGACTGCTATCATGTCTCCCCTGGTCCTTCTCTTCACTAGGCTAGCCACGCCCAGTTCCTGCAACCGTTCTTCATATTAACAAATGGATAGCTAAAAAAAAATAAATCAATAGGTTTTCTGTCCAGGATGTGAGGGGGGTCTGTAGTTTGTATTTATCCCACTTTACAGAGGTAAGGCATGAAGAGAAAACCCAGAAATGAAATGTAGATTAAATGATGATTCAGTAAAAGGGCCACGGAATAGAATATTTGGCATGCCTCTTGCTGCTCTGAACTTTTGACGCCTTCAGTATTCTGTTCCTGAATATTGAATGGCTGAATTGTGTTGGCCTACAAACCACAACGCTACGTAATGAAGATTTTACAAGAAAATGACTAATTGCTGTCACTCGGACTATCGTAATGAGAATCCCCGATAAGATGGCATGTTTTCCTAATTCATCCTATTTCACAGTCCATTGACAATGAGTCAGCGGTAATCAACCCAAGGAAGGGGGAACTGGCAAACGATGCCATTCTCCATGCTTTTCTAATTATACCATTTCCCTAAGGCGGACTTGAAGATCTTTGAAAGGATCACACTGTGCGGTTCAAGGGGGAAAAAAATTGGAGATTTTTCTTGGGAACCTTCTGCTTTGCATCCCAAAAGTGCTTTTTCCTTTTTTTTTATTTACCTCATTAAGTTTGTTTTATTTTGAAGCTGCATGTTTTGAACTTAACACAGATTGCTTCCTACGTTTAAGGAAGCTGTGATGAGCCGTGGTGGCACAGTGGTTAGAATGCAGTACTGCAATCTACTTCTGCTGACTGCTTGCAGTTCGGCAGCTCGATTCTGACCGACTCAAGGTTGAGTCAACCTTCCATCCTTCCGAGGTCAATAAAACAAGGACCCAGATTGTTGGGGCCAATATGCTGTCTGCGGAAGCGGTATATAAATTTATAAATTTATAAATTTAAGTGCTATTTCTATTGCTACTCAGCCGAGTAGCTAGAGAGCCAAGGTGGCGCAGTGGTTAGGGTGCAGTACTGCAGCCACTTCAGCTGACTGCTAGTTCTGCAGTTCGGCGGTTCAAATCTCACCGGCTCAGGGTTGACTCAGCCTTCCATCCTTCCAAGGTGGGTAAAATGAGGACCCAGATTGTTGGGGGCAATATGCCGACTTTGTAAACCGCTTAGAGAGGGCTGAAAGCCCTATGAAGCGATATATGTCTAACTGCTATTGCTATTGCTATTACTCATAAAGGAGCTAGGGAATCTTTGCAAGTTGCTGCTTCATTTTTGCATCTTAAAAATTTCCGACTGACCTCTTTGCAAACTCAGAGAAGATTTTGGAGTGTTTTGATCCCACATTTAACCAGAGTTTTTTTTTTTTTTAATGGAGCTGAACATTTCAAGCGGGGATTAATTCTGATGTAGAAAGGAAATTGAGACAAATGATATTGTGGTAATATTCTGAATTAATTATGGGAAGATTTAAATCCAGGGGTTGCCATGGAAATCCTTACAAATGCCCAAAGCTTATCTGTTGGCTTTAAACATGTCTTTGGTGAGATTAATCTGGGATGTAGCAGGAAGTAATCTATTTCAGGAAAATAACAACATAACATAATATGGAAACACAATCGACTTTCCTGTAGGATGAAAGCGGATTCATTTCTTTTTTTTTTTCTTTCACCCAAATTGTATCCTTTACAGTTTTCTTACCTGAACAGTGTTCTCCTTTCCAAACCCTTTAATCTCTATTTATTTAAAAGAATGCAGAAATCCATGAACATGTGAACTTACTCTGTTCCTTAGCGGGAATGCAAATGCAGCTGAAGGTTTTGTCAAATGACTCTTTTATTTAAAGAAAAAGAAGAAGGAACAACTATTGTGTCAAAGAAAATAACTAATGTCGTAATATCATAGAGCAAGGTTTCTTTTAGCCACAATGAAGCACACGCGCTTAGAATAGAATAACAGAGCTGGAAGGGACCTTGGAGGTCTCCTAGTCCAACCCCCTGCTCAGGCAGGAAACCCTACACCACTTCAGACAAATGGCTATCCAACATCTTCTTTAAAACGTCCAGTGTTGGAGCATTCACAACCTCTGGAGGCAAGTTGTTCCACTGATTAATTGTTCTCACTATCAGGAGATTTCTCCTTAGTTCTAAGTTGCTTCTCTCCTTGATTAGTTTCCACCCATTGCTTCTTGTCCTGCCTTCAGGTGCTTTGGAAAATAGCTTGACTCCCTCTTCTTTGTGGCAACTCCTGAGATATTGGAAGACTGCTATCATGTCTCCCCTGGTCCTTCTTTCATTAAACTAGACACACACATTTCCTGCAACCGTTCTTCATATGTTTTAGCCTCCAGTCCCCTAATCATCAATGTTGCTCTTCTCTGCACTCTTTCTAGAGTCTCCACATCTTTTTTACATCGTGGCGACCAAAACTGAATGCCGTATTCCAAGTGTGGCCTTACCAAGGCATTATAAAGTGGCATTAACCCTTCACGTGATCTTGATTCTCTCCCTCTGTTCATGCAGCCTAGAACTGTGTTGGCTTTTTTGGCAGCTGCTGCACACGGCTGGCTTCTATTTAAATGGTTGTCCACTAGGACTCCCAAGATCCCTCTCACAGTTACTACTATATAGTTAAAATGTGTGAAAGTGACATGAATAAATTAGAAAAATGATTTCTTTGTGGCTCGTTTGGACATTATGCGCTGATACCGTAATGAGAAATGCCCTATTTAGTGATTTTTACTCTCTGTAGCTTTTCAGATGTCACAGCTGAAATTCCTGGAAGGGCTTGAAAAGCAATCTCACCTAGAGTATAAAAATATGAAATACTTCTATCCTGTTTGGAGCAATATTGCACAGTCCTCGACCTACAACAGTTCTTTCAGTGACTGTTCAAAGTTTACAATGGTGTTGTGACTCAGCAGAAGTTTGCTGTGAGTTGAGTCCGGATGCAGGAATAACAATGCAGCTGGGGCTCATTAGTGTCGTCTTCTGGAGATAAAAGGACTGATGGTGCCACGCCCTGGTTGCAGAAGTCAATGTTCCTCGTTCGTTTATGGAGAATTCAGTTCCGTTCCTGTTTGAGTTTGTGAGACACTTGGATAAGTGATTTTGCTTCTTTAAAACTTGGTGCTGTAAGAGTTTTGTTTCTGCATTCTGCTGCGTAACCCTTGTTTGAAAGAGACTTTATCTAGGTTTATTTTGGGCTTGCAGCCAGTGTGAGCCAAGACTGATAAAGTTATTTCCTTTTAAGTCTGTCTGCCTGTCGTCTGTTAACGGGCGAAGAAGGGGGGGTCAGAACACAATGGTACCGAAACGAGGGATTTACAACCTTTTCCCACACTTATGACCATTATCACATCCCTGTCACATTATCGAAATTCATACGCTTGGTCACTGACTCCTATTTATGACACTTGCAACATCCCGGGGTTATGCGATCCCCTTTTATGTCCATGGGGAAGCCAGATTCACATAACAACTGTCTTACTAACTTCACAACTGTTGTGATTCACTTAGCCACTGGGACAAGCAAGCGAGGTCGCAAAACTCCACTGAACGAATGCCTCGCTTAGAAAAACAGAAATTTGGGGCTCAACTTTGGTCATAAGCCGAGGACTTCCCGTGCAGCATTTGGGAAAGGCTCTTCATCATCTGGTGAATTTCAGATAAACAGTTGCTTGAAATGGACAAGAAATATTTGAATTATTTTTTTCCCGTTTAGCTCAGCTTGATATCACAAAAGGAGCCACATATGGCATCTATTTCTCTCTCTCTCTCTCTCTCTCTCTCTCTCTCTTTTTTTTTCAAATAATGAGATTTGACTGTCTGTTCTTGGAAACAAGTTTGATTTTCAGCGATGCCTAGAAAACTACAGAACTCTGCACAACTCTTGGAAAGTTTCATGTGCTTCCGGGAACGACTTTCACACTGTGAAGTTTTGAGGCCTCCGTTTTTAATTTACTCCCCTCCGAGATGGCTGGCTTTAATTAACAATGAGCTTAATCATCGTAGCTTCTCACAGACTTGCCTGAGATCAGCCACATTAACACTATGACACAATAGCTGTGATATTGGCTTCCTTCCTGTCCATATCTGTTGGGACCCAGCTCTCCAAACACAACAAACCTTCTGTCGTTAAATCAATGATTCTTTTGTGAGTGTCGGCCAAAAGTTTCTCTTTCAACGCAGGCTGGCAGGGAGACGAATAGTTGTCTGCCACATATATTCATCTCCGCCCCCTGCCTTTTATCCCTAGAGCTAGGGTGGGGCTTTGCTAGCAGTGGTGGCTCTTCCATCCTAAGGACCGGCCCATAGATTTCCACTGCTCTCCTCTCCTCTACCTTCTGCGCAGCCTTGTATCAGGCAGTGGACTCAGCTGTTCCTCCTCTTCCTCATCAGCCACCTCCAGACCTGGGGGCTGTTGACTCTCCATCTGAGGGCTGACAGACAGTTCAGGCTCCACATATCCATCCATCCATCCAGTCAGCCATCCATCCATCCCCCTTCCTCTCTCTCTGCCAGCTCCATCCTCCCTTCCCCCTCAGAGCTCTCAGGTTGCCTTGATGCTGACCCTGACTCCGACACCACCACCACCACCACCACCTCCTCCTCCTCCTCCTCCTCCTCCTCCTCCTCCTCCTCCTCTGATTTGGCTGCTGGAGAGGCCTCTCATCAGCTATCCATACATTCCTGGGATTCAAACCTGGGCTACTTGTATATTAAGTAGATGTATTAACCTCTAAGCCACGGGATCTCCTTGTTTTGTCAGCTATACCAGGGGAGAGATTAAGTGTTTTATATGGTAAATAGTTTTTCTTGATGCTGACCCTGACTCCCACACTTCCTCCTCTCCTCCTCCTCCTCCTCCTCCTCCTCCTCCTCCTCCTCCTCCTCCTCCTCCTCCTCCTCCTCCTCCTCCTCCTCCTCCTCGGGTTAGTAGTTTTTCAACTGCAGGGATTCACTTAAAAACCGTGGCGAGAAAAGTCGTAAAAATGGGGCAGAACTCACATAATAGAGCCGAGGTGGCGCAGTGGTTAAATGCAGCAGTGCAGGCTACTTCAGCTGACTGCAGTTCTGCAGTTCGGCTGTTCAAATCTCACCGGCTCAGGGTTGACTCAGCCTTCCATCCTTCCGAGGTGGGTAAAATGAGGACCTGGATTGTTGTTGGGGGCAATATGCTGACTCTGTAAACTGCTTAGAGAGGGCTGAAAGCCCTATGAAGCAGTAAATAAGTCTAACTGCTATTGCTATTGCTATAACAAATGTCTCGCTTAGCAACATCAATTTTGGGCTTCATTATGGTCCTACATTGAGGACTACCTGTAATTCACTTTCTTGTTTTGACGTGCCTATATTTCACATTCGGATTTCCAAAAGAATGAGAAAATCACATCGGAAACCCCATAAATCTTCAGCTAATGACACTATCTAACAATCTTTCCCACATTTGCACCATCTAATATTTTTGTGTCCATCTTTTCCACATTTTAAGAGATGTTCTGGAAAAACAGAAACCAAAACAAAGCGTTCGGTGCCAATATTTGTACTCGGGTGCACATTTCTTCTTCACAAACATCCCCCGATTTTTTTTTAATTTAGAAGAACATGTGTAGGTTGGCCATTTCCTTCCTTTCTGCATGATTTCCTCACAGCATGCATTTTGATACACCCTTGTCTTTAAGGCAAAAAACACCCGAGGTACTGAAATACATCATCAAATTCCAAAATGGGCATATTTTTAATACACAAGGACCTTCCGTTCTGCTTCCAACATTTTGTCTTTGAGACAGGGGTGAAATTCAGCAGGTTTTGACAGGTTCTGAAGAACCGAGAGTGGAAATTTTGAGTAGTTCAGAGAACTGGCAAATTACACCTCTGGCTGACCCCAGAGTGGTGAGGGAATGGATATTTTGCAGTATCCTTCCCCTGGAGTGGAGAGGGAATAGAGATTTCGCAGTATCCTTCCCCTGGAGTGGGAAGGGAATGGGGATTTTGCAGTATCTTTTCCCTGGAGTGGGAAGGAAATGGAGATTTTGTGGTATCCTTCCCCTGGAGTGGAGAGGGAATAGAGATTTTGTAGTATCCTTCCCCTGGAGTCAGGAGGGAACAGAGATTTTGTGGTATCCTTCCCCTGGAGTGGGGAGGGAATGGAGATTTTGTGGTATCCTTTCCCTGGAGTGGGGCGGGAACAGAGATTTTGCAGTATCCTTCCCCTGGAGTGGGGAGGGAATGGAGATTTTGCAGTATCCTTCCCCTGGAGTGGGGAGGGAATGGAGATTTTACAGTATCCTTCCCCTGGAGTGGGGAGGGAATGGAGATTTTGCAGTATCCTTCCCCTGGAGTGGGGAGGGAGTGGAGATTTTGCAATATCCTTCTCCTGCCACGTCCACTATGCCATGCCCGGTAGTAAAAAAAAAATTGAATTTCACCACTGATTTGAGATGCTGTCTGTAATAAGTGGCATATGGTATCGACTTGTTGATGGAACTCCACCATGCTATTTTTAAGGTGTTTTGATAACAGTTTTATTCCTGTACATTTTATTTAATCGTGAAAAAAAACCCACAAGCGGAACGCTTGACTGTGGCGCCAGCTAGAAAACACATCGTCCTCCGAATATTGCAGAATTCTACGATATTGCCGTAACTCCAACCAGTAAGGTGTGAGGGCGCTGGGAACATCGGCCAGTCACATTTGGAGGACCATGTGATAACTTTTGAGTTCAACTTGCAATTTGACATGCAAAGTGAAGCTAGGATTCCCCACCCGCTCCATCCTGATGCTATGCAATTTCCAAACGATGTTAAGAACCAAAGAGTAATGCCATCATTTGTATAAATTCTGTGGCTCTGAATAATGAACAGCAAAGCTCTTACTTATGATAAGTGAGCTCTTAGGGGAAAGACGGGTTATAAATCTCACCAATAAGTAGACCAATAAATCACGAGGACTAAGGAAGGGTAAGCCTCACGTGTTTAAGAAAAAGCAATTCTGTAACTGAGGAACATCAGGCAGAGAGGGAACCAGAGGCGGTGTTCAGCCGGTTCGGTCTGGTTCGCCTGAACCAGTTGTGGAAATCGTGGCTGAGGCCACCCACTCACCCACCCTGGCTCTATGAGCTCCCATTTAGGCAGGTTTTCAAGCCAAAGTGCATATGTTAGAAGAGCCGAGGTGGTGCAGTGGTTAGGGTGCAGTACTGCAGGCCACTTCAGCTGACTGCTATCTGCAGTTCGGCGGTTCAAATCTCACCGGCTCAAGGTTGACTCAGCCTTCCATCCTTCCGAGGTGGGTGAAATGAGGACCCAGACTGTGGGGGCAATAAATGCTGACTCTGTAAACCGCTTAGAGAGGGCTGAAAGCCCTATGAAGCGGTATATGAGTCTAACTGCTATTGCTATTGCTATGTATGGAAGGCTGAGTACATGCGCGAACAGGGTGTACGCTCACATTTACGAACCGGTTGGCTTTCGTTCCTGAACGGAGAAGTGGGGTCAGAACAAAGAGCTGTGGCAGGAATTGGTATGTGTAGTTTGCTGAAAAGAAGGACCAGGGAAGACATGATAGCAGAGTTCCAATATTTGAGGGGTTGCCACAAAAAAAGAAAGATTTCCATTGTCTATTCTCCAAAGCACCTGAGGGCAGGACAAGAAACAATGATTGGAGACTAATCAAGGAGAGAAGCAATCTAGAACTAAGGAGGAATTTCCTGACAGTGAGAACAATGAATCAGTGGAATGGCTTCTCTCTAGACGTTATGGATGCTCCAGCAATGGAAGAAATTGGGGAATGATTTGTCTGGAATGGTAGAGGGCTTCCTGCCTAAGCAGGTTGTTGGACTAGAAGATCTCCAGGGTCCCTTCTAACTATTCTACCCTGTTCTAAAGAAGAGGCGGTAAACTATTCTCCAGAGCACCAGAAGGCAAGATTAGAAACAATGGACGGAAACTGATCAACGAGAGAAGCTACCTGGAATTAAGGAGAAATTCCCTAACAGTGAGAACAATTAACCAGTGGAACAGCCTGCCACCAGAAGTTATTTCTGTTCAAAAGTTTTATTTCTTTTAAGGCAAACATTTCATCATTCCTCAATCAGTAAGACATCGAAGTACAATTTTTTTGTACGTCAAAATAATTCTAGTTGACCACCAAATTCTTGTCTAGCCTAATATATACCCCTCCCTCGCTCCACCCTCTCCCCCAACCCCCCTCCTCCTTCCCCCCCCCCCCCGACTTCCCAGAACCTGTACACGGTATGGATTTCTAACAAACACAGTCTAAAATCTATTGAGAAAAAAAGAAATAAAGAAATTAATAACATTCTGCATTGCCCCTAGCTTCTTCTTACTGAACTAACTTTAAACAATTTAAATCATTTCTGATCTTAAGCATAGGCTAACTGGAATTTCTCGGTCCCGTATTTATTTTGTAGATAGTCAATCCATTTTTTCCAGTCTCGTTTATATCTCTCATTTGAGTGATCTTTAAGATATGCCGATATTTTAGCCATCTCCGCTAAGTTTGTGACTTTCTATGTCCACTCTTGAGTTGTAGGCCTACCACCAGAAGTTATTAATGGGCTCACATTGGAGGCTTTTAAGAACAGACTGGACAGCCACTTGTCTGAAATGATATACCATCTCTTGCTTGAGCCGGGGGTCAGAATAGAAGACCTCCGAGGTCCCTTCCAGCTCTATTCTATTCTGAAATGTTGGCGGGGAGTTTGAACTAGTTGGAACTGCAGTAGATTTGGGGGTTTCAGCCCATTGTCCTTTGCAACTTGCCTTTTCAAACCTTCCGCATTAAAGCCTCCGGGCAATTATGCAGGAAATCATCTACGAAGTTCATAAACGTAAAACAAATCCTCACTCGGGACTCAATACACATCAACAAATTCCACTCTATTTTGGGCCTATACGTCGTGTTTGAAAAATAAGAATCATTTAAGCATCCTAATCCGTACCAGTCCGTATCTATTCATTTCTAATGTTCAAAGTGGCAGTTTGCTTATAGTGCATCGTGTTGAGCTAAGTCCTCCGATAAGAAGACTGAAATAATGCATATTTAAATAGGCCAGACGTAGAAGAAGAGCAGAGATGGTGATGGGAGAGAATAAGTACCCCTGCGTTTTATAGAAAGTCCTTTGAAGATAGCTCAGACAGTGCTGAAGGGCTGAACGGCGAAATTGATTCTAAGCACGACGCTAAAAATGTTTAGCTAAAGGTTATCCTGCTTAGTTTTTTTATAGAGATGTTTGTTTTCATCTCTTCTTCGCTTACGTTTTGAAAGTTCCGGCTAGCTTGCATTAAACATTCAAACCTGTTGGTTTAAGAAAGGGGAAAACCCACAAGTCAGTAATAATGGTGTATTTGGAAGGCCTGCTCTGCTCTGCTACTCTACTCTAGCCTACTCTACTTCTCCACTCCACCCCATCCTATTCTTCATCCCATCCTTCTGTTCTCTCCCTTTCTATTCCATTGCATTGCATTCTATTCCACATTCCATTATTCTATTCTATTCTATTCTACTCTATTCTATTCTATTCCATTCCATTCTACTCTATTCCATTCTATTCCATTCTATTCCATTCCATTCTTTCCTGATTCTATTCTATTCTATTCTACTCTATTCTATTCCATTCCATTCTACTCTATTCCATTCTATTCCATTCCATTCTTTCCTGATTCTATTCTATTCTATTCTATTCTACTCTATTCTATTCCATTCCATTCTACTCTATTCCATTCTATTCCATTCTATTCTATTCCATTCCATTCCATTATTTCCTGATTCTATTCTATTCTATTCTATTCTACTCTATTCTATTCCATTCCATTCTACTCTATTCCATTCTATTCCATTCCATTCTTTCCTGATTCTATTCTATTCTATTCTATTCTATTCCATTCCATTCTACTCTATTCCATTCTATTCCATTCTATTCCATTCCATTCCATTCCATTATTTCCTGATTCTATTCTATTCTATTCCATTCCATTCCATTCTTTCCTGATTCTATTCTATTCTATTCTATTCTTTCCTGATTCTATTCTATTCTATTCCATTATATTCCATTCCATTCTTTCCTGATTCTATTCTATTCTATTCTATTCTATTCTATTCTATTCTATTCTATTCTACTCTACTCTACTCTATTCTATTCTATTCTATTCCATTCCATTCTACTCTATTCCATTTTATTCCATTCCATTCCATTCCATTATTTCCTGATTCTATTCTATTCTTTCCTGATTCTATTCTATTCTATTCTATTCCATTCTATTCCATTCCATTCGACTCTATTCTATTCCATTCCATTCCATCCCATTCTTTCCTGATTCTATTCTATTCTATTCTGTTCTTATAATTGTCAGATTTTCTAAACAGTAAATAACTGGGATTTAGATGATCTCATTTTTAGGAAATTGAAATAAAAACAAGGATTCTTCTGTTCTGTTCTATTCTGCATTCTCTTCTCTTCTTTTCTCTTCTTCTCCTCTTCTCTCCTCTCCTCTCTTCTATTATATTCCATTCCATTCCGATTTTATTTCCCTTTCTATTCCCATTCCATCTGTCTGTATTTTGGGGTATGTGGAATGGTGATGTAAATAAGAGTAATATAATGACAAAACATACAACCATCAGCCTCAGAAGCAATAACAAAAATATTGGAGGTGTGGGATCAATCACCAAAAGCTCATCGCTTTTTTCCCTGGCATATATACTACTGTAAGCCCACTTTGGCATTCTGAACACGATGCAGCATTTGAGGAAGGGTGATTTGGAATGCACACCTGCAGTTCCCCCCCACACACACAGCTCTCAAACCTGTTTCATCTGATCTTCTGCACAACACGGTAGCAAGCTAAGAATGCGATGGCTTCTTCCCCCTTTCGTTCTCCTTCGAAGGAGGCAATAGAAAAGGTAGGTTGCGCTGGCCTGTTGAGCATCATCAGGAAGGTAGTGGAACATCAGCATGTCCGCAGTTTTCTATTTTGGGTACCCAGCGGAATGATGACTACATGGATAAAACAAGCAAATTAATTACAGAGAATAAACAATGTATTTGCCGGAGGGCAGATGTTGTTACTATCTGTTCAGAACAAGCAAATTTCTTTTCTCCTCTCATATTCTAACCCGGGGGTGTCAAACTCGATTTCATTTGAGGAAGACGTCAGGGTTGTGTTTGACCTCGGGGGGACAGGGTGGGTGTGGCCAGGGTGGGCGTGGCCAGCTTGATGTCATTCGTGTCATGTCATTAGTGTCGGGGGCCTGTGGCGGCCTGAGCACTCTGCCAGTGGAAATTGTTCCCGAGTTCTGTTTTAGGCTGTGACGGCCTCCTGCAGCCCAGTGCCAGTGAAAATGAAGCTGCATTTTTGTAAGCAGAGACACCACAAGCCCATCCCAAGATCTGGTCCTGCAGGATAAAATAGAATAGAATAAAATAGAGAATAGAATAGAATAGAATAGAATATGAGAAGAGAAGAGAATTCTTTATTGGTCAAGTATGATTGGACATACAAGGAATTTGTCTTCGGTGTGTAAGCTCTCAATGTACATAAAAATACATTCATCAAGAATCATAAGGTGATAGCCATTGGATACTAAATAAGCAATCAAACCCAGACTAGGAAACTAAATAAAACAATTTAAATAGTAAAGGCACAAGCAAAAAGATTATAGTCATAAGTAAAAGGAAGTGGGTAATTGGAAGGATGAGAAGAATAATAGTAAAGCAGTCTTAGTAAATAACTTGGCAGTGTTGTGGGAATTAGTTGTTTAGCAGAGTGATGGCATGGTGGAAAAAACTGTCCTTGTGTCTAGTCGTCTTGGTGTGCAGTGCTTTATAGTGTCATTTTGAGGGTAGGAGTTGAAACAATTTATGCCCAGGATGCGAGGGGTCTGTAGATATTTTCACAGCCCTCTTTTTGACTCGTGCAGTGTGCAGGTCCTCAATGGAAGGCAGGTTGGTAGCCATTTTTTCCCCCCTGCAGTTCTTGGATACAAGATGGACTTCATTCTTAGCACCAATGAAAGTATTGGTCCTAAGAAGCTTTGGAGTCTTTCTTGCAGGAGACCAAAATGCTAATTACAATTATTTTTTTAAGTTCAAAAATTTATTTCAAATGAAACCAAATATGCTGGCCTGGGAGAATTCTAGCAGTGGCAATCTACACATATCAAACTTTCTGAGGTTGGGAGACACTAGGCAAGATCATTGATATTAACCATCATTAATGACAGCTCAGTGGACTTCTAGTAACATAGAATTGTAGGTGGTGTTCGACTACATAAACACTACAAAATTTACAACCATCCTGTTACTCTCCAAAGTGAAGATATCGTGTTGTGGCCGCAGATTCGGACAGTGAGGAGGTTGGGGAGGAAGATGGGCCAGTCCTGGAGTCTGGGGAAGGCTCTGATGAGGTCTCTGTATCGGAGGCAGAGAGGGGGCCAGAGCTGTCTGACAGTTATCAGCTGCCTTCAGAGTCAGAGATCAGTAAGGCAAACGAACAGCTGGAGCATGTTCCCAGTGTGTGCATGCGCAGAGTTGCAAGGCGAAGGGAAGAGCTAAAGAACAGGGGTCAACTTGGGAATAAGGCCACCGGTGGACGGTGAATGGCCCCTCCCAGAGGAAATAAAAGCGCAGCGAAAGGGGAGTGGAGTTTGCAGGAGACAATTAGTTTGCTTAATTGGTTCATGGCTCTCTGAGACTCCTTGCCAAGTTTTGCAGATATCAGCTTGGCACCTCTCCAAGCCAGATAAGGTCTGTGACTGTAAATCCTCCCTTGAAAGACTTGGCTGGATGTGAATGAGCAAAATTCACAGGAAATTAATAAAAGGGTTTTTTGTTGGGACCAGGAGTTTGCTTCATGCTCTTGAGAAGCCTCGGTCAGAACATATCTTGCTTTATGCCCTTCCAGAAACTTCTTAGTCTCAATTGTGGCTGTAAGAGAAGGACTAGCTGTAATAACCTTACAAGCAGATGTGCTCAAACTGTTGGTTCCTTTTTAATGTAAGGACGCTCCTGGAATGGAAAGTGCAAATTAGCTTTTCCTGTTCTCCTGCTGTGCATTTATTTTGTTCCTATCTAACAAAATAAGAGCTGAGAGCTTTACTAACTACGGCATTAGGAAGGTTCATCTTGCAGACGATTCAGTAATTCCGGGAATGTTGCGGCGACAGAGGACAAACAAGCGTCTGGATTTTTTAAAAAAATATTTATGGTTTAGGTTTGCCATTTTTTAAAACTGAAAATCCCAATCAAACCCCACTGAAACTATCTAATTGGATGGGGAGATTCTCAATCATCCAGGTCATGGTTGTCCCAAAAGTGTTTTTTTTTTCCAGGAGGCAACTGGATTTCCTTGTGTTTTTTCTTTGACAACGTTTTGCTTCTCATTCCAAGGAGCTTCTTCAGCTCTGACTGGATGGAGGGGGAATGGTAGGATTTATAGTCCTTGCAGACAGCTGGTCATTTGCCTCCTTTGAGAGGGTCGCTGAAGCACTTGGATGAGAAGCGAAATGTCTTCCAAGGAAAATAAGGAAGTCCAGTTGCCTCCTGAAAAAAGCACCTTTGGGACAACCATGACCTGGATGGCTGAGAATCTCTACAGACTTTTAGACACACAATTTGGAACAGGACAGAACAGAACAGAACAAAACAAAACAGAACAGAATAGAATAGCAGAGTTGGAAGGTACCTTGGAGGTCTTCTAGTCCAACCCCCTGCCTAGGCAGGAAATCCTATACCATTTCAGACAAATGGCTATCCAACATCTTCTTAAAGACTTCCAGTGTTGGGGCATTCACAACTTCTGGAGGCAACTTCTGTTCCACTGATGAATTGTTCTCACTGTCAGGAAATTTCTCCTCAGTTCTAAGTTGCTTCTCTCCTTGATTAGTTTCCACCAATTGCTTCTTGTCCTGCCCTCAGGTGCTTGAAGAATAGGTTGACTCCCTCTTCTTTGGGGCAACCCCTGAGATGTTGGAAGACTGCTATCATGTCACCCCTGGTCCTTCTTTTCATTAAACTAGACATAACCCAATTCCTGCAACCATTCTTCGTATGTTTTAGTCTCCAGTCCCCTAAATCCTCTTTCTTGCTCTTCTCTGCCCTCTTTCTAGAGTCTCCACATCTTTTCTACATCGTGGCAACCAAAACCAGATGCCGCATTCCAAGTGTGGCCTTACCAAGGCATTATAAAGTGGTATCAACACTTCACGTGATCTTGATTCTATCCCTCTGTTGATGCAGCCTAGAACTGTGTTGGCTTTTTTGGCAGCTGCATCACAGGACTGGCTCATATTTTAATGGTTGTCCACTAGGACTCCAAGGTCCCTCTCACAGTTACTGCTATTGGGCAAGAATGAACACCCTTCAAATGGTGTGGGAGTAGGAATGGATTTCCAGAGGAAAAATTGCAGACTACAGTAACCATTAGCACCACTCAGGTGACCCTGGGGAGACAGGCAAACCTCCAGGGGAGCTCAGTGACTCCCTAAAAGGACGCAAATAGCCAGCTGTCTGCAAGGAATATAGCAATAGCAATAGCAGTTAGACTTATATACCGCCTCATAGGGCTTTCAGCCCTCTCTAAGCGGTTTACAGAGTCAGCTTATCGCCCCCACAGTCTGGGTCCTCATTTCACCCACCTCGGAAGGATGGAAGGCTGAGTCAACCCTGAGCCGGTGAGATTTGAACCGCCGAACTGCAGATAACAGTCAGCTGAAGTGGCTGCAGTACAGCACTCTAACCACTGTGCCACCTTAGCTCAGCTATCAATCCTTCCATTCCTCACCATCCAGTCAGAGCTGAAGATGAGAAGCAAAACGTCTTCAAAGAAAAACAAGAAAGTCCAGTTGTCTCTTGAAAAAAAAAAAACAACTTTGGGACAATCTATTTTGATTCAGCCTCTGGAGGTAAACTCCACTGAAGATAATTAGTGTGTGAGTATCTCTTTTTCTGATCCTACATTAAACTTGAAGTACTGTGAATAGATTTTATAGCATTAAGTGGGTACCGTCTTGAACAACTCAAGGAGCAATTTAATTTCTCCTTTTGTTACATATATTTTTTAAAAGCTCAAATAGACATTGGGCAATAAGACAAAAGTGGTTTAAGAAGCGAAATTCATCTCAGGAACCCAGAAAGCACAAAGTGGACAAGATAAGAGACACCTCTGTTCTTAAATAAAACTTGAGGCAGAAAACAGTTAAAAGATTAAAAGTAATTGGTTATGTTTGCCAGTTATAGCTACAAATTCATTTTTTTCTCTCCATTTCTTTCTCCTTTTCTTCTTTTTTCTTTTTCAATCATCATGGTGAGTACCTGCAACATCTTTTAAAAACCTTTTTGGGTGAAACCTGAAATATCAACTATCCCTCATACGATTTATGAAATAATTGATCTTCTTAGTATTCTCCGGTGATGGTGTATACTGTACACTAAAGAATAGAGTAGAATAGAGTAGAATGGAATGGAATGGAATGGAATGGAATAGAATAGAATAGAATAGGAATAGGAATAGGAATAGGAATAGGAATAGGAACAGGAACAGGAACAGGAATAGAACAGAAGAGAACAGAATAGAATAGGAAATAGAGTAGAGTAGAGTAGAGTAGAAAAGAAAAGAAAAGAAAATAGAATAGAATAGAAAATAGAATAGAATAGAAAATAGAATAGAAAAAAGGTAAGGAAAGAAAAGAAAATAGAACAGAATAGAAAACAACAGAATAGGATAGGATAGGATAGGATAGGATAGGATAGGATAGGATAGGTTAGGATAGGATAGGATAGGATAGAAAATAAAGTAGAGTAGAATAGAAAAGAGAATAGAATAGAAAAGAGAACAGAACAGAATAGAATAGGAATAGAATAGAAAATGGAGTAGAGTAGAGTGGAGTAGAGTGGAGTAGAATAGAAAAGAGAATAGAATAGAATAGAATAGAACGATAGCAATAGCAATAGCAGTTAGACTTATATACCGCTTCATAGGGCTTTCGGCCCTCTCTAAGCGGTTTACAGAGTCAGCATATTGCCACCAACAATCCGGGTCCTCATTTTACCCACCTCGGAGGGATGGAAGACTGAGTCAACCTTGAGCCGGTGAGATTTGAACCGCTGAACTGCAGATAACAGTCAGCTGAAGTGGCCTGCAGTACTGCACCCTAACCACTGCACCACCTCGGCTGTTTTAGAATACAACAGAATACAATAGAACAGAATAGAAAATAGAACAGAATAGAAAACGGAAAAGAACAGAACAGAACAGAATAGAATTCTTTAGAGCCGAGGTGGCGCGGTGGTTAAATGCAGCACTGCAGGCTACTTCAGCTGACTGCTAGATCAGCAGTTCAGCGGTTCAAATCTCACCGGCTCAGTGTTGACTCAGCCTTCCATCCTTCCGAGGTGGGTAAAATGAGGACCCGGATTGTTGTTGGGGGCAATATGCTGACTCTGTAAACCGCTTAGAGAGGGCTGAAAGCCCTATGAAGCGGTATATAAGTCTACTGCTACTGCTATTTATTGGCCAAGTGTGAAGAAATATGAATTCTGAGAAAATTGTTTTAGATTAGTTTGATGTCTTAATAAGATCAATATGGCTTACAGTCTACGAAGGACTTTGGGGGGTCTTCTAGTTCAACTCCCTGGTCAAGCACAAGAAGCTCTACCCCTCCAGACAAATACATGTGTCCAATCTCTTCTGGAAAACCTCCAGTGATGGAGCACCCACAACATCTGGAGGAAAGCCCTTCCACTGGTTAATTGTTCTCACTGTCAGGAAATTCCTCCTTAGTTCAAGGTTGCTCCTCTCCTTCATTAGTTTCCACCCGTTGTTTCTTGTCCTGCATTCTGGTGCTTTGGAGAATAGATTGACCCTCAAATATTGGAACACTGGCTATCAGGTTGCCCTAATCCTTCTTTTTACTCGATTAGACATGTCCAGTTCCTGCAACCGTTCATATATTTTAGTCTCCAGCTCACTAATCATCTTTGTTGCTTATGGTGCTAATGCTCAAGATCCAAACACAGTGGGGTCTATTTTGAGAACAGGGCACAGATGCAAAATTACGTATGTTTGCAGGTTGTCATTCTCTCTTACCGAGTTGCAAAATCACTGCGATGCTATTGTGTAGGCGGCTGACATGGGGACTTAGAGAAACATGTCGAGGTAAGCAGAATGTGGAAGGAGAGCAACGTTGTTATTAATACCATTTTGAATTACCTATTTGTGACCTACTTCTGTTATGAAAGGCTCAACGATGAATTGGGGAGAGGTGGGAAGGTGTGACCTCCGTGTTCAATTTGTGGGTGAATTGTCATCACAACCGGGAGACCAACTCTCATTGATAAACTGCCTTAGGCTGATGGCAATTGCAACTCCGTCACACCTGAAGGACCACAATCTGTTTTCCTTGGGTTAGAGGTGGAGCACAAGGGTTGGATGTAGAAGGTCCCAATTTCTGCCTAAGACTTTTCCAGTTAGCAGCATAGGAAGAAGCAGTGCTCAGAAACCACAGATAGTCCTCAATGTAGAACCACAATTGAAATTGGATAGAGATCCATCATATATAGATATATATAGGTGTGTGTGTGTGTGTGTGTGTGTGTGTGTGTGTGTGTAGATGTAAAGGTAGGATATATATATATATATATATATATATATATATATATATATAGATAGATAGATAGATAGATAGATAGATAGATAGATAGATAGATAGATAGATATAGAGATAGAGATAGAGATAGAGATAGAGATAGAGATAGAGATAGAGATAGAGATAGAGATAGAGATAGAGATAGAGATAGAGATAGAGATAGAGATAGATAGAGATAGATAGAGATAGATAGAGATAGATAGAGATAGAGATAGAGATAGAGATAGAGATAGAGAGATAGAGAGATATAGAGATATAGAGATATAGAGATATAGAGATATAGAGATATAGAGATATAGAGATATAGAGATATAGAGATATAGAGATATAGAGATATAGAGATATAGAGATAGATACCCAGACACAAAGATAGAGATAGAGATATATAGATTGAGATAGATAATAGATATAGATAGATAGATAGATAGATAGATAGATAGATAGATATAGATATAGATATAGATATAGATATAGATATAGATATAGATATAGATATAGATATAGATATAGATATAGATATAGATATAGATATAGATATAGATATAGATATATAATGTAGTTATAGATATATAGAGCGATAGATATAGATGTGGATATATAGCTATAGTTAGATAGATGTAGATAGATAGGTATGTATGTATGTATGTATGTATGTATGTAGGTAGGTAGGTAGGTAGGTAGGTAGGTAGGTAGAGATAGATAGACAGATAGATAGATAGATAGAGATAGATAGATAGATAGATAGATAGATAGATAGATAGATAGATAGATAGATAGATAGATAGATAGGAAGGTAGGTAGGTAGGTAGGTAGGTAGGTAGGTAGGTAGGTAGGTAGGTAGGTAGGTAGGTACGTACGTACGTACGTACATACATACATACATACATACATACATACATACATACATACAGCTAGGATAGAATAGAATGTTATTTGTATGTTTTAGCCTCCAGTCCCCCAATCATCTTTGTTGCTCTTCTCTATACTCTTTTTGGCCATTGGATGAAACATCACCAAAAGACCAAAAGATAATTTTCCATCTGAAGTACTTTGGTTCTGCTTATTCTTGTTTCATTTATTTTCATTAGACACAGATGTATATTATTTTAGCATAAATCTTCTGTCAAGAGAAGAATGTATATTATTCAGGCAGACCAGTTGTTAAATTGCTGATGGGCCCACCCCTTCCCACCCCTTTCCTTCCAGGAGTCCCCACATGCCCCATTTTGGCTTCCAGGTATGTTCAGGAAGGCCTACTGGGCCCAAAATTGGGTGTGGGGGGAGGGAGAAAACATGTGCTCACTTCTCTGTCCTTGGAATCTCTGAGTCCAACTTAATACACACAGCCAATGGTGAGATTCAGCCAGTTAAGGATGGTTTGATCGAACCGGTTGTTAAATTGCTGGCTGGCCCCGTCCCTTCCAGGAGTCCCCACATGCCCCGTTTTTGCTCCCAGGGGAGTGCACGAGGCCGAGTGCTGCCTGCCACACACCCCTGGCCACACCCACCATGGCCACTCCCACCCACCATGTCATTAGGGCAGAGTACCGGTTATTAAATTATTTGAATCCCACCACTGGATAGAGATCCGCAAAGTTCTTTTCTTAAGTAATATTGGAATTTTATACAAGCTTTAGGAAAGTAGAGACACAAATCCAGTTTAAGCAATTTAATATTCAGGCTACAAGCTAGCTTCTTCCGATTTAAAGAAAATATGAGCCTAGCTTTGAATTACTATTACCCATCCCGCATTTCTCTTCTGGACGGGTTCTTTTAATTAACTTACTGCTTTTGAAAATACATTATTTCACTGAAGGAAGATAGATAGCTTTCTGGCGTTAATGCCTTTTTTTTTTAAAGAACTGGCAACAAAGACAATGACTTGCAGCCAATTTTTCCTAGTTTTGGAACGGGACGGGGATTTGAGCCTTGGTTCATTCAGACTCAAGTCAAAACTCACTATCTAACACACAGGGAATCCTAGAGTTGCGACAGTTTGTTTAGTAATCGTTGGAAAAAACGTGACTTACGACCGTTTTTCCCCACTTACAACCATTGTAGCATCCCTCTGGTCATGGGACCAAAATTCAGACCCTTGGCACCTGGCGTGTATTCATGACTGTTGCAGTGCCCCCGAGGTCACGCGATTCCATTTTGCGAACTTCTGACGAGCTCGGGGGCAGGGGGAGAGCCAGATTTGCTGAACAACTGTGTGGCTATCTCGACAACGGCAGTGATTTGGTTAACGGTTGTGTCAAGAAAGGTCGTAAAATGGGGGCAAAGCTCACTGAACAAATGCCTCAGCAATAGAAATTTGGGGTCCAATTGCGGTCGTAAGATAAGGACTGACTGTGTTCTCACCCAGATCCCCAAACATGACAAAACTTCTGTAGTTGAAGCAATGATTCCTTTATTAGGAACGCCAGCAGACCCAGCAAAAAGTTTCTCTCTGCTTTGCTAGCAATGGTGGCTTTCCTGTCCCAAGGACCAGCCCATAGATTTCCACTCCTCTCCTCTGCCTTCTGTACATTCACGCATCAGGCACTGGACCCAGCTGTTCCTCCTCTTCCTCATTAGTCATCTCCAAACCTGGGGGTTGTTGACTCTCCATGTGAGGGCTGACAGACAGCCCAGACTCCTACACCTCTTCCTCCTGTGATTCAGCTGCTGGAGGGGCCTCTCATCAGCTAGCTATACCCTTCTGGGATTCGGACCTGGGCTACTTGCATATTAGGTAGATTTATTAACCTCTAAGACATTGGGTCTCCTCGCTTTGTCAGCTATACCAAGGGAGAGATTAAGTGTTTTACATGCTAAATAGCTTGATATTGATCTATACTAGTTTCCCTTTATTTCTTTGTTGGTAAACATAAATTCAATAACTCCTTATCTTCTGTTTAATATTCTTTAAAGTACCTTCAAAGTGCCATCATACCTTTCCCAAAGTCATCTCTTCTTAGGACTAAACTTGAGAAAAATCTCTCTTCATGGAAAATTTAATCTCTTGAGTAAACGCACTCACCGCCTCTGGTTTTTCCAATATTTTTGAACTCTTATTAAAAATTATGCTCCAAAGAATTAGACCGATGGTTGAGTAGAGTGGAATTCTGATCTTAATAATTAAATTACATCAAGAGAGATGATAGGAAGGGCTACAATTTGTAGACCCTGACTATTTTGGGTCATGCAAAATGGAAAGTGTCAGTGTATTGACAATTCAAAACTGGAAGAGACATAGCAACTGGGTCAGCTGTTTGGAAACTGAAACAGTATTTGTTGTGTGAGCCACAAGGAGACAGCAAGGAGCCTGGGTGTGGCTTAGCTCAACTGCTCTGAGTCTCTGCTGAGCTAAAAACTAGTCCGCTGCTCTAAACTGAAACTGAAACTTCTCTCCTCTGCCTGTGTTTACTTGTATTTACTATCATGTTGGAAAAAACTGCTTTTGGTATTGTATATTTATTTCATGTGTTATATTGTATATAAAGAGAATTAAATGAATCCTGCTGAATCAGTTACCCACGTGTGCTTTCTGGATGGGATTGCTGCTGCAAAATCTGACAGAAAGTAAATCCACCTTCTTTTCACCCGAGTTATGATTATCCCAAGAATGGAGGTTTTTCATTATTTTCAGAGTTTTGGTGAAAGGAGGGGAGGAATTCAAAGTCTGAGATCTCACCTTTTCTTTATGAAAGCAGTCATGAAAATCAGAAGCGAAAAATAACGAAGGGGACATAAATGTTGAAAGGGAAGGAAACGCTTAGTTCTCCCAGGGAGGATAGGAGCCAAATTGGATGGCTACTCCTTGTCATTTCTCTACAAAGTCGATGTCTTTCTGTCAAGGCAATAAAACAGATTTCCTCAACTCCAGCTGATTTTGAAAAGAAAGAAGACAATCTCTCCCCGTACGCCCCGAGAGAAACATTCAAGAAATAACAAAGCTGTTCTATCAAACGGAACAAAAAAAAAAAGGAGGACGTTTAGGATAGCTTGCCACCCCATGGAAAATAAACAAACAATTGTGACAACAGATCATCCCAGACAGATGGAAGACTATTAAGGAAAGAGCGAAAGAAATGAAGCATAGGTAAAAATAGAATTATTCAGTTCTACACTTGAGTTAGCATTCCATTATTCTTTCATATCGATCAAGGCACCATGGTAACAGTACCAAAAGCTATTGACTGAATAGAGAAGGGCTGAAGAATACAGAGAAGATTTGGTCAAGGTTGTATTTATTTATGTAAAACATTTAGACAGACACCCATCTAATATTGAATTCTTGTGTGAGTGTGTGTGTGTGTGGGGGGTGAGGATGGAGGGGGGCTCCCAAACAAATCCAGCCTTCTCAAAACAATAATCCTCCAGATGTGTTGGGACAAATATACTCTCTAAGGAAATGTAATAAAGGAAATATTAGACAGTGCTGAGATGGATAGGTTAACAATGGAAATCAAAGACAGAGGAGAAACAGAATACCATTTAATTTGGGATGTATGGTATAATTGGCTTGACAGTAGATGCAAAGTTTAGAAAACTAATGATGAAAGACAATTAATGAATTAGAAATTAGAAATAAGTGTAAATATAATATAAGATGAAGGATAGCTATTATATATAATAGTATATAATGATAGGATGTTACAAAAATGTAAAAAATACATCCGAAATGTTAACTATATAATGTATATATAATGGCATACGTTGGCGGTATACTCCTAGTGTTGGGTAGGCAATATAGATTCGTATATAATAACAAATGGTCGATGTTGCTTTAACTGGGTGAATGTACTTATCAGCTGTAATTAACTTCACAATCAGCTGTAATTTACTTTGCAATAAAAGAGACTCAGAAAACTCTCTCTCTCTCTCTCTCTGCTTGTCCTATGCTTCATAATGGTTCCACCACAAAACCGCGCTCGACTAAACCGCGTCCGACTAAACCGCGTTGCTGACGTCATCAACAGGGCGACAACAGCATGGAGACAGAAGAACGCTGTAAACCCTAAACCTAAAATTAACCCCTAAACCTAAACCTAACCCCCCTAAACCTAACCCTAAACCTAACCCTAAACCTAACCCTAAACCTAACCCTAAACCTAACCCTAAACCTAACCCTAAACCTAACCCTAAACCTAACCCTTAACCTAACCCTTAACCTAACCCTAACCCTAACCCTTAACCTAACCCTAAACCTAATCCTAACCCTTAACCTAACCCTAAACCTAACCCTAACCCTAACCCTTAACCTAACCCTAAACCTAACCCTTACCTTAAGTTGAATCGGCTTGCTTTCAAAGCGCTATTTAAAGCGCCCTTCTTTCTCCGCGCTGGCTGTTGTCGCCCTGCTGATGACGTCAGTGACGCGGTTTAATCGGGCGCGGTTTAGTCGAGCGCGGTTTTGACGGGTCACACTTCATAACTACTTGCTCGCTTGATGAATGGAATGTGAACTGCGACTGTACGCAATTGTTTGTTCTTTGAATTGTGTTTGGACACACATCTACTATCACTGCTTGTGAAGCCATTGTTAGTAGTAAAGCTACTTGTTTTTACTAGCAGTGTCTGAGACTCTATTTGTGTGTTTCTTCTATTAGCAACGTTCCTTCTCTTTGGTACATTTCGCTGCGCTACTTTCTGTCTCCCAACGGAGATACCCCTAACAGTATATATATAACAAAACTGTGGCTATAAACCAGTATAGAGTTGTTGCAAAGATGTAGCAGGAAGAAAACTGCATAATAAAAATATTTGTAAAAAGATATTTCTAAACATTGGCACGCCAACGTCTTTAGCCACTCCAAAGCCGTATCAACATTTATCTTCTATAAAACATAGACTTTAATAAATCATAACAGCAACTTGTAGTAAGTGACAGGTCCACAATGCATGCATCATGTTACATCAGGCCTTCCCCTGATGTGAGACAAATGAATATGCTCACAGCATCGCTTTTTTGTCAACTCTGATTTAAAGGAATTAGTCATATTGTAGAGTCAGTTCTTACTAAAACAGAGCTCCATTTTACCATAACATGTCAATTTCAAATCTTCCTGGGATTAGTCACGGTAAATTAGATTGGCAGCGTCATCTAAAGCAGGGAGAGGAAACAGCCCAATTCCTGCTCACAACGCTGCATTTCGCAGCCTCCCGGACTTATCTCTTTGGAAACCATAAATTAAATTAATCAGTGCATTTTTTTCCAGGCCCAAATTAACAGCTGCCCTTTCTCAAAGCAATTTAGATCACGGGATCTAACTATTAGCATCATGCCCTTACTGCAGTATTCCTTTGCACTTTTGCATAAGATTTTTCTGGATGGCTGGGAGGGGAAACATGCCAGATAAATCTCCACGGGTGTGAAGAACCACAAAGGTTAACAAGTGACATCGATCTAACCTCTTGTTTTCAGTGACGGAGAATGACAAGATGGAGGGAAATCCGCTAATGGTGTAAAGGTATTCATTGCAGCCCTGGTCAAAAGGGCCCAGCAGAGATTACACTACCTGAGACTTCTCAGGAAGCAACAACTGAATGGAAAACTGCTGGTGACCTTCTACCATTGCACCATAGAGCTAACTAACTGCGCCTGTGTATGGCTTGCCAATTGCACAGGGGCAGATAGGACATCGCTCCAGAGGGTCAATGTCAGAGGTGGGTTCCTGCCAGTTCGCACCTATTCGGTAGAACAGGTTCATCAAATCTACCGAACCAGTTAGAAGAGGTTCCACCAGTGGACCCGGAAAGCAGGACACACCTACAGAAGAGGTTTTTGAAACCCACCACTGGTCCTTGGATATGATTATTCTACACTATCATGCTCCTATTTATAAAACTCAGTGCCTCTGTGAAAGGTAAGGATGACTACTGCGTTTGTGGTGCAATCAGAACATTGCGTGTGTTGAAGTTGTTTTAACGCAAACCAAAGATGCCTTTTAAAAAACAAGTTTACCTCATATTCTTACGCATGCCAGTGCTGTGTGTGAGGTAATCTAAGGTGGTTCTGACAAGTGTCGTCGGCATCTTCATATCCGGTCACACGGGCAGCAAGCCACTCCCAGCCGGTCACATGGATGGCAAGCCACTCCCACAAAGGAGGCCACACCCACAGAGTAGGTTCGAACAATTTTTGAAACCCACCACTGGTCAACGTCATTGCCTAGAGGATCATTGGTTGCCCTCTCCCCTCCATGGAAGAGCTTTATAGCTCCCGCTGCCTTAAGAAAGTTCAAAACATCCTTAAAGATCCTGGGCACCTTTTTTTTTTGAACTATTACCATCTGGCAGCTGGTACAGGACAATAAACAACAAGGGCAAATAGACTGAAAAACAGCTTCTATCCCAGGGCAGTAACTACACTGAATTCTACGGTATAGTGCAATGTTAATACAACATCGGGTTTTCAATTTCAATTGTATGGAATGTGAAGGATGCATGTTTGTGTTTTTATTTTTATAGTTATAACGTGCACTGAAAACGGTGTTTAATTTCATTGTACGATGCGCAATGACAATAAAGTAAACTAAACTAATTCTTCCCTATCAACCAGCACCTGGAGTTTAGAGATGGAACCAGGGCCGGATTTAGATGAAAAGAGGCCCTAGGCTATTCTACTTATGAGGCCCTTTCACCTCCCATTTTTAAGTTTGTAAATTACATGAGAGACAATAAAATACATCATTACTGTGATATATCAATATATTAATATATATAGCTGGCCTCCCGACGGAGGGCGGTTCTGCTCTGCGGCAAAGGCAGCGAGGCCAGCCGCCTCCCCTGCTGCGCTCAGCTGCCCGGCTTGGCCCCCTCTCCCTCACCTGCCTGGCCGCTGGTGGGCTCCGCATCGATGGGGTGGCTACTGGGAGCGGCTGCGCCTCTCACCCGACCACCGGTGCCAGGAACGTGGGCGGGCTCCCAACTGCCGCGGCGCTGGAACGATCTTAACCAATACATTTTTATGTTTGTTTATTAGTCATATGTGTAGAATTTCTCCTTATTTTCGGTTCAGTGTTTTAGTGTTCACTGTTTTTAGAATAGTATAATTTTAATTTTGCTAACAATTTGAATGTAGGCCCCTCTTGATCTTGAGGCCCTAGGTTGAAGCCTAGTTAGCCTATAGAAAAATCTGGCCCTGGATGGAACGGGTCAAAAGATGAAGAACAGGATGCAGAAAATAGACGGCGAGACACGGTTGAAAAAAAGAAGAATAGTAAGGAACAGCAAGCTTAAAAAAGCAGTTGCGGTTTTCAGCTGCATTCATAGAGGATTGACATACAGTGATCACAATGTCCAATGCAGGAGTCCCAGGGAAAGGAAACCTGGGAACTCTTTAGATTAGATGGCATCTGGGCTTGGTTGAGTGCTTGTGGACTTCAGAATAGAGTAGAGTAGAGTAGAGTAGAGCAGAGCAGAGCAGAGCAGAGCAGAGCAGAGCAGAGCAGAGCAGAGCAGAACAGATCAGAATAGAATAACAGAGTTGGAAGGGATCTTGGAGGTCTTCTAGTCCAACCCCCTGGTCAAGCAGGAGACCCTACACCACTTCAGACCAATGGTTGTCCAATCTCTTCTTAAAGACTTCCAGTGTTGGGGCATTCACAACTTCTGGAGGCAAGTTGTTCCACTGATTAATTGTTCTCACTGTCAGGAAATTTCTCTTTAGTTCTAGGTTATTTCTTGCCTTGATGAGTTTCCACCCATTGCTTCTTGTCCTTACCCTCAGCTGCTTTGGAGAATAGCTTGACTCCCTCTTCTTTATGGCAGCCCCTGAGATATCAGAACACTGCTATCAAGTCTCCCCTAGTCCTTCTTTTCATTAAACTAGACATAATTTAGGATTCAACTTGGATGCTTCCACAATTAGAAGGCTAGGTTCAATGATTTCTGGTCAAACAATTGAAGGCACCTGGGGGGCAGAATAATATATTCAAGTTGCCGTTAATTTGCTTTATATGCAGGGCCTCTACCTGGAACACATATGTACAGGTGTCCGCAGGGAAGGGCCAGGGGTCAATGCAAGTAAGAAAGGACAGTCCTTTCATTGCAAGGTGTGGTTGATCTGATGAATTTAGATCCTGTTTCTGTGGATTTCTCTGCATGTGAGTTAGTCCTTTGAATACAGAACACAGAATAATAGAGTTGAGTTGGAAGGGACCTTGGAGGTCTTATAGTCCAATCCCTTGCTTGTGCAGGAGACCCTATACCCTTTCAGACAAATGGCTGTTCAGTCTTTTCTTGAAAGCCTCCAGTGATGTAGCATCCACAACTTCTGAAGACAACACGGTTCCAATGTTGATTGCTCTCACCATTAGGAAATGTCTCCTTAGTTTGAGGTTGCTTCTCTCCTTGGTTCATTTCCATCCATTGTTTCTCATCTTGCTTTGGAAAATACTTTGAAAATAGTTTGTCTACTTTGAGATAGACAAGGTAACGACAGTGGCAAAGGAACAATCCCAGGAATTGTGTTTATTGTTGTAGGGTATAGTAAGAAGGTTTTCACAGTTTCTCTGTCCATCTTATAAAGGTAAAGGTAAAGGTTCCTCTCATGCATATGTGCTAGTCATTCCTGACTCTAGGGGGCAGTGCTCACCTCCGTTTCAAAGCCAAAAAGCCAGCGCTGTCCAAAGATGTCTCCGTGGTCATGTGGCCACCATGACTAAATGCCAAAGGCGCACAGAACGCTGTTACCTTCCCACCAAAGGTGGTTCCTATTTTTCTACTTGCATTTTTTACGTGCTTTCGAATTGCTAGGTTGTTAGAAGCTGGGACAAGTCACGGGAGCTTACTCCGTTACGCAGTGCTAGGGATTCGAACCACCTTAGCCACTGAGCCACCGTGTCCCTATGTCCATCTTATACCAAACAAAAATTAAGCTGTGGTCATTCTAAAGTCAGTGGTGGGATTCAGCCGGTTCGCACCTATTTGGGAGAACCGGTTGGTAACTTTCTAAGCAGTTCAGAGAACCGATTGTTGGAAGAAATCTCCTTTTGTTTTTTCCCCACTTTACAGGGCTAATCCTGTAAGGAAGGCAGGAAGGGAACATTCTGGTGTTGTTTCTAGTCTAATCTTTATTGCCCTGCTTACAGAAACAGCCTCTCCAGTTAACCCTTATTACATTGTCACAGCTAAGGCGAAGCGTCCATCGACCTGAGTGACGTTGAGTTGGCCATGCCCACCCAGTCACATGACCACTGAGCCCCACCTACCCAGATGGTCATTAGCACAGAGAACCGGTTGTTAAATTATTTGAATCCCACCACTGTCTAAAGTGGTCATTTGAAAGACATTTTTCTCTTTTAAAACGAAAGCACATCGTTGTATCTGTTACATTTTCTTTTTGTAAAAACATACACTGAGGCCACCTGGTGGTTTATGGGCATGCTTTAAATTTTAGCCATGTAGTATATTCCCATGATGGGGATAGGTTCATATTTGTCATTTTTATAATCAGTTTTTATTTTCCAGATAATTGCCTGGACGGAGGCTGGGGGCTTATTTTTAGCACTTTAATTAATTAAGAATAGTCCGGGTAGTTTTGACAAATGAATGTTTTTACATTTCAGAAGTTTTTGCTCATTTGGCATCAAAGTCATAATTCAATGCAGTGGATGATGGATTCAAAAGGGCAAACATGGGCTAAAGCAGAAAGATTTGGGCATCCAGGTTTTCCTAAGAAAAAAATATAGGAAAATTCTTCAAGACCATATAGATGACTCCCAAACCTGGGGACATTTTCCAAATTGTGGAAAATGTATTCTTTAATAAAGTATAGGAAGGATGCAGTGGGTTAGTGGCTGAGACGCTGAACTTGTTGATCAGAAAGGTCAGCAGTTTGGCGGTTTGAATCCCTAGCACCGTGTAATGGAGTGAGCTCCCATTACTTGTCCCAGCTTCTGCCAACCTAGCAGTTCAAAAGCATGTAAAAATGCAAGTAGACAAATAGGAACCAATTTGCTGGGAAGGTAACAGTGTTCCTCCATCCTTCATTAGATTAGTTGTGGCCCAGCAGGAGCCGTTGGAACTGCAACTAGACTCCGACAGCAAGGGGCCCTATGAGTCGGCTTTGGAGAATGTGGAGGACCCTGGACAGGATGTGGAGGACCCTGGACTCCGAGCAGGGTGCAGAGAGGCTGGTTGGCCACCAGGAGGCGCCTGAGGCATGGAGCAGCGGTGAGGGTCGAAGGGAGTGTGCTCCTGATGTCATGCCTTGGAGTAGTGATGAGGAGACAAGGGAGGTAGTCCTGGATGGCCGGCAATGCCGGGCAGATCGACGTAGAGAGCAGCTATGCAGTTACCAAAGATAATTGCACCCAGGTGATTGTAATTAGGCTCCTCTCAAGATAGTATTTAAAGAGAGACTGGGAGGAGCCTGGTTTTGCAGGATTCAACCTCATTCCTAACGCTGGATAAGCTGTTATCTGTCGAAGTCTTGAGTTGCTGCCAAGGTTCTTATCTGTTTGTTATGCTTGGCTTTCAGCCACCGAGGTTTTGGTTTCTTGCTAATAAAGTGCTGCAAAATTCCAGTTAAGCTTGTCTCGGCATTCGTTACTGGACGGAGGAGCGGGTCAGAACAGATTAGTATCCATCATACAAATATATTTGTATTATTTGATGGCTTTTTGACTTTGTAACCCACTCGGAGTTGCCTTGTGTGGTGAGAAGGGCAGAAAAAATGAACAAATTTAAGAATAATATATAATACGTCCTTGAGTTTCTTATTTATTACAATCACAAAGAAAAGTTGCATGCTAGGCAAATCTACAATGCAACTTTGCATTCCAATAATCTGTAGAGATTCTAAGTTATCCAGGTCATGGTTGTCCCAAAGGTGCTTTTTCAAGTGACAACTGGACTTTCTGGTTTTTCTCTGAAGATGTTTCCCTTCTCATCCACAGGCAAACCTCCAAGTGGCCTCAATGACCCTCCGAAAGAATGAAAATGACCCAGCTGTCTGCAAGGAATATAAATCCCTCCATTCCCCACCATCCACTCAGAACTGAAGAAGCTTCTTGGTTAGAAATGAAATTTCTTCAAAGGAAAAAAAAGAGTCCAGTTGCCTCCTGAAAAATCACCTTTGGGACAACCATGACTGAGAATTTCTACAGACTTTTAGCTACACAATTTGGGATGAACCCCCACTTCAAATGGTGTGGGAGTAGCAATGGATTTCCAGAGGGAAAATAATGTAGACTACAGGAACCATTAGCACTACTCAGCAGAGGTGGTACTCAGTAGGTTCTGACCAGTTCTGACTAGCCCCAGCCCCATCTGTTCTCTGCCTCCTGAGTCCCAACTGATCGGGAAGAACTGGGGATTTTGCAGTAACCTTCCCTTGCCACACCCACCAAGCCACGTCCACCAATCCTTGCCACACCCACCAAGCCACGCCCACTCAAACCGGTAGGAAAATATTTTGAATCCCACCACTGCTACTCAGGTGACCCTGAGGACTCAGGCAAACTTCCAAGTGGCCTCAATGACTCTCTAAAAGGATGCAAATGGCCAGCTGTCTGGGAGGGGTATCAATCCTTCCATTGCCCACCATCCAGTCAGAGCTGAAGAAGCTTCTTGGATGAGAAGCGAAATGTCTTCGAAGAAAAAAAAAACAAGGAAGTCCAGTTGCCTCCTGAAAAAACACCTTTGGGATTGCATTGCAAATAAAACATGGAGTCTATCTGATTGAGTAGTCCTTGTTTCTTTCCATTCAAGAATCTCTTCCCGTATGGACCCTCTTGGAGGTTTTCTAGTCCAACCCCCTGCCTAGGCAGGAAATCCTATACTGTTTCACACAAATGGCTATCCAACATCTTCTTAAAGACTTCCAGTGTTGGGGCATTCACAACTTCTGGAGGCAAGTTGTTCTACTGATTAATTGTTCTGACTGTCAAGAAATTCCTCCTCAGTTCTAAGTTGCTTCTCTCCTTGATTAGTTTCCACCCATTGCTTCTTGTCCTGCCCTCAGGTGCCTTGGAGAATAGCTTGACTCCCTCTTCTTTGTGCCAACCCCTGAGATATTGGAAGATGCTATCATGTCTCCCCTAGTCCTTCTTTCTCTTAAACTAGACATACCCAGTTCCTGTAACCGTTCTTCCTAATCATCTTTGCTGCTCTTCTCTGCACTCTTTCTAGAGTCTCCACATCTTTTCTACATCGTGGCGACCAGAACTGAATGCCATATTCAAAGTGTGGCCTTACCAAGGCCTTATAAAGTGGTATTAACACTTCACGTGATCTTGATTCTATCCTTCTGTTTATGTAGCCTAGAACTGTGTTGGCTTTTTTGGCAGCTGCTGCCCACAGCTGGCTTATATTTAAATGGTTGTCCACTAGGACTCCAAGATCCCTCTCACAGTTACTGCTATTGAGCAAGGTACTTTGAAGTTACTTCAAAGTAACTTACTTCAAGGTAATTTGAAGTTATTGCATTATACGGGAAAGAATATTATGTTTATAAAAAGAATGCTAAGGCTTCATTGTTCATGGCTCAGAGGAACGTCATTTATCCCCACATGGAAAAAAAAATGATGACCCGCTTTTTCAAGGAATTGTATGCTCCAGAATGTTTTTGTTCATAAGGGAGTTATAACTGACATAATATTTTGGCCTATATAAGTCCTTTGACATGTCTTTATTTAAATACATCTCCCCCCTCTATCTTCAAGGCCTTAGAACAGCTTAAGGAAAAGTGAAGCACATTTTCTAAATCAAGGATGGGGCAATGGACTTAGTAACATGTACTTAACCAAGTCCAGGAACACACGGTCTTCTGTATGTCCATGCTAGCTAAATAACTTCCGTAAGAAGGCAAGGTTGAAGTTTCTCCAGCTTTTGACACATGAAGAGAGTGCCTCAGGGAGACATTTAAATGGTATATGGGTGTTCCGCCTTCACTACACCTTAGTCTGTGTGCAACTCAACAAAAACCCACCCATCCTCCGATAAAACAGGCTGTGTGCATAGATCTGGATGCTTTATTGAAAGAACAGGATATGGTGAAACGGGGGAAAATAGGGATATATACAATGAGAACCAAATGCAAGATAAGCAGTGTTGAGTTACGACTGAACATAACATGTCTAGTTTTCCCCCTTTCCCTTGTCTATTGTGAGCCGCCCGGAGTCCTTCGGGAGTGGACGGCATACAAGACAAATAAAATCAATCAAATCAAAAAATAAACACAAGCAATTTAAATCTCACCAGCGATGCTCCGTGTGTGGGATGTGAGTCTGCCCTGGGAGGACCATGTGGCATAGATTAAGATGGATTCTTCTTTGTGTTCCTGCCTTCTCCCAATGCTTAAGGAAATGGAGTCTGGCTTCCCAGCGTGCACTTGTTTTGAGACTGCAGGCTGATGGGTAATGGGGTGGGGTTAGCTTTAAATAATATGCTTGGTATTTGTCTCTCTGGCCACTAGATGGGACTAGAGAGCAACAACAGTATATTAAAGATCATCTGTTGGGGCATATTTGTCCCTCCGGCCACTAGATGGGGCTAGAGAGCAACAACAGTATATTAAAGATCATCTGTTGGGGCATATTTGTCCCTCCGGCCAATAGATGGGGGTAGAGAGCAACAATAGTATACAACAATGTATGCTGGGGCATAACAATGGGAATGACCTTGGAAGAGATGCTACTTAGGGAAAGATTAGCTATATAATGGTGGGAACAAGAAGGTCAAGAGGGATCATCTCTAAGTTCTTGGGTTATAAAGGCAACAACGGGGGAATTGTACTTTCAGACGAGTGAGATTGATGTCAAGTAGACCAGACAGGATGCTAGGTAGACCAGATAGGAAACAATAACACAAGGTAAAGGTAAAGGCTCCCCTTGCACATAGTACGTGCTAATCGTTCCCGACTCTAGGGGGCGGTGCTCATCTCCGTTTCAAAGCCCAAGAGCCAGCGCTGTCCGAAGACTTCTCCATGGTCATGTGGCCAGCATGATTCAACACTGAAGGCGCACGGAACGCTGTTCCCTTCCCACCAAAGGTGGTTCCTATTTTTCTACTCGCATTTTCACGTGCGTTCGAACAGCTAGGTTGGCAGAAGCTGGGACAAGTAATGGGAGCTCACTCCATTAGGCGGCACTAGGGATTTGCGCCGCCGAACTGCCAACCTTTCTGATCGACAAGCTCAGCGTCTTAGCCACTGAGCCTCCAAATCATAAGGTTTATTTATCTTAATTATTCAATGCTCATTATTCAATTAGACATATTACTTCACCTTTGTTTTACATATATAAATTTCTAACTTCTGCTTCTATTTTCTAACCGATAATTAAATAGTTCCCAAGTTAACAAAGTAATATTTTCCCCATTTCTAGTTTCTATCCTTATACTAATTCTTAATAGAATTGTGTTAAACAGTATTCTGCATTTATTCCTCATCTCTTGCCCGCTTTCATAACTCAACTCTTATTGATTTCTTGGCACATCTCCCATGCTCTTCTCTTGGGGCCTTGTATCTTGTCTTGTTTGTGTTTGAACTAAGTATTTCTTCTATCTCTGCTGCTTCTTCACTCTTTTGAGCCTTCAAAACACTGGTGGGATTCAAAAAGTTTTACTACTGGTTCTATGGGCGTGGCTTGGCGGGCATGGCTTGACTTGGTGGGTGTGGCTAGGTGGGCATGGCAGGGGAAGGATACTGTAAAATCTCAATTTCCTCCCGATAAGCTGGGACTCGGGAGGCAGAGAATGGATGGGGGCGGGGCCAGCCAGAGGTGGCATTTACCGGTTCTCTGAACTACTCAAAATTTCCACCACCGGTTCTCCAGAACTGGTCAGAACCTGCTGAATACCACCTCGGCTTCAAGACACCTTTCAGGGATCTTTTCCCCACTTCAATGGTGTCTTTCTGTGTGTTCCCTTCTGTTGTGACTCAGCAGCAGCTTGCTGTGAGTTGCGTCGGGATGCAGGAATAATGAGCAGCTCTTGTTCGTTAGGGTCGACTTCTGCAGATAAAAGACGGATGGTGCCACGCCTTAGTTGCAGAAGTCGACCCTAACGAGCAACAGCTGCTCATTATTCCTGCATCCCGACGCAACTCACAGCAAGCTGCTGCTGAGTCACAACACCCTTCTATTTTACCTATGAATTTTCTTCATGACATTTTGGTTGGTCCACTTGAGCTGGAGATGTTGAGCCAAATCATTCCGGTTGATTTTGCAGAGGTAGCGAGAGAGAAGCTTGAGCTTGTCGGCGGACCTTGGAAGGCTCCGCCTCCAGAAGCACAGAAGCTCATAGATCTGCTCGGTGAGGTTATCGGGACACTTCAGTCTAATAAACTGAAGAGTGCTTCGGTGGAGAGGCAGGTATTGGGCAAGGAAGTTGGCGTTCTCTTCGGACAGCTCCTCCGACAACCAGTACAGCAAGTCGTCCCACATGACTTCTGCTAGTCAAAATATTTATAAAGAGATGGAATTGAATGCAATTAATCTATATATATAAAAGCGAAATATCACTCACGCATCATCATGAAATCTCCAGAACCGTAAAGCCTACAAACTTGAAATTTGACATGTATGTTCCTCTTGGCTTCTAGCTACTCGTTAACAAACGATTTTTTGAAATTACCATCAGATCATTAGTATTTCTTATATTATTATTAACTCGCTCTGATGCTAAGGAGTTAGATGTTCTACTCCCCCTCCCCACCTGAAAAGAACTCTGCTCCAACTGCCACTTGGGCATGGGCGTGGCCAGCGCATGACTCATCCAGCCTGCGGAGTTTAGACATTCTACTCCCCCTCCCCACCTGAAAAATGCTCTGATGCTAAGGAGTTAGACTGAGGGAGAGAAGGGGATAAGATAGGAGAGGCCTCTGTGGAGCAAGACTGAGGGAGAGAAGGGGAGAGGAGAGGCCAATTGTAACTACTCATTGATTTTCAGGCTGTAAGTGTCGATTTATCAAGTCCGATCACATGGTTTCGTAGCAGACCACACCAGCTAGTAGTAATAATAAAAAGCACTGAAGACACAGACGTTGATTTTGTAATATTCTTATCTTTGTTAACTAACATAGTTACTTCGCTTTTTATTTGATCTATTTTCTCTCTCTTTTAAAATGGCGATAAGGGCTTATCAAACCTTTGCAGACTGGAACGTGGGAAAGCTTTTTATCTTATTGCTTGGATGGATTGACTGGGTAGCTTCTAACCATTTCTAAACTGTAAAGAGGATTTATAGAGGGGCGCACGTCTGGATGATGTTTCCTGATAAGAGAACTGCTTTTTAGCTCTAATTGGCATTTGGTTTGTCTCATGAACTCCAAACAACCTTTTTTTTCTTCCAAATGAACACCCCAAAATTTACATCCCTTCCGGCTTCACATTTCATTTGAATGAACATGCATGGTATTGCAGGATACAAATATGTAACACTTTTGATTGAATTTCTTTTCCAGTTTTTTTCCAGTAAACCCCACCCATGCCATCATCTGCTAAACAACTAATTCCCACCACACTGACAAACTATTTACTAAGACTGTATTTCACTTCTCATCCTTCCTATTAACTATCGCCTTACTTATGATTATAACTTCACTGTTTGTATCTTTAAGATTCATATTGTTTTATTTAGTTTCCTAGTGTGGCTTTGAGTCAGAGGTGGGTTCCTACCGGTTCGGCCCGGTTAGCAATAGCAATAGCAGTTAGACTTATATACCGCTTCATAGAGCTTTCAGCCCTCTCTAAGCGGTTTACAGAGTCAGCATATCGCCCCCACAGTCTGGGTCCTCATTTCACCCACCTCGGAAGGATGGAAGGCTGAGTCAACCTTGAGCCGGTGAGATTAGAACCACTGAACTGCAGATAACAGTCAGCTGAAGTGGCCTGCAGTACTGCACCCTAACCACTGCGCCACCTCGGCTCTAGGTTTTATTGGCGGCATCATTTTTTTTTGCTTCTAATACCACTCTGTAAAGCCTTAGAAAGACCAATGATGGGTTCCAGCTGGTACACCCCAGTATGGGCATACCGGTGGCAACTGGGAGCAGTGGGCACCATACCGGAATGGTGTTTTGGTGGGCCCAGCTGCCCACCCACGTTCCTTACCTGTTTTTAAGCCAACTGGAGCATTGAACATGCGCGACCTCCACTGAGCAGCTGGAGCATTGCAAGGTGATGGGTGTGCATGCTTGTGCAGAGTGCATGCCCAAGATGGAGACCTGACCCCGTCGCAGCGTACTGGTTGCAACGGGATCCAGAACCCACCACTGAGTAAGACCACACCTAGAGTACTGCATACAATTTTGGTCACCACACTATAAAAAAGAGACTCTAGAAAGAGTGCAGAGAAGAGCAACCAAGATGACGAGGGGACTGGAGGCTAAAACATACATTGAATGGATGCAGGAACTGGGCATGGCTAGTCTAGTGAAGAGAAGGACCAGGGGAGACAGGAGAGTAGCGTTCCCATGTTTGAAGGGCTGCCACAGAGAGGAGGGGGGGTCAAGCTAGGAAGGGGTCGAGACAAAGAATAATGGATGGAAATTGATCAACCTAGAAATAAGGTTTCTGACAAAGCAATCAACCCATGGAACAGAAGTTGCCTTCGGAAGTTGTGGGAGCTTCATCCCTGGAGGCTTTCAAGAAGAGACTGGACTGCCATCTGTCAGAAATGGTGTAGGGTCTCCTGCTTGGGTGGATGGGGGGTTGAACTAAATGACCTACAAGATCCTTTCCAACTCAATTAATCTGAAAAAGAAATCCATCATAGAAGAACAGAACAAATTAACAGAGTTGTAGGTCACCTAGTCCCTGGACGGCTTATAATATTAAAAATTCCACCATAGGAACTACAGTAAGTAACACCAGCGGTGCCAGTGGTGGGATTCAGCCAGTTCGCACCAGTTCGGGAGGACCAGTTGGTAACTTTCTGAGCAGTTTGGTGAACTGGTTGTTGGAAGAAATCACTAGGGCAGAGAACCGGTTCTTAAATTATTTGAATCCCACCACTGAGCAGTGCACTAATGATGTCATCCAGTTTGGGTAAGGAAACATCTGCAAGAAAACAACCAAGCTCAGAAAGCATTAAGGACCCTTCATTTCAACCCTGAGCTACAAATGTTCTCATTTTATTGGAACTCCCAAAACCTCCCTAAACCTGCGAGGCTCTTAAATGTATAGAGTTGAGCTCAATGCCATTTGTGGGAGGAGGGGGGGGGGGTATCAAACCTTACCTGATGTATCTGTTGAGATTCTCTTTGTGCTTTGCGGGCGGCTGATCAGTTTTTCCTTCTGTTCAGGTGGAAGATAAGAAAAAGAAAAGAAATATTATGGGGGGTTTATTAAATGAAACCACAAAGAAGACCCTGCAGAGAGAACGGAATATAAAGTGTGTTTCGATGGGAAGATCGGGAGAATCTCCCCATCGAAACACACTAGTGTAGTAATACAATAGATAACTGTTGTGGCCCAGCAGGAGCCGTTGGAGCTGCCACCAGACTCCGACAGCGAGGGGCCCTATGAGTCGGCTCTGGAGGATGTGGAGGACCCTGGACAGGGTTCCGACTCCGAGCCGGGCGCAGAGAGGCTGGTTGGCCACCAGGAGGTGCCTGAGCCTTGGACCAGTGGGAGGAGACAAGGGAGTGTGATCCAGACGTCATGCATTGGAGCAGTGGGGAGGAGCCAAGGGAGTTGTTCCTGGATGCCCAGCACCGAAGAGCTAATAGGCGTAAGGAACAGTTGCGCAGTTACAGGAGATAATTGCACTCAGCTGGTGGTAATTAGGCTCCTCTCAAGACTATAAAAGGAATGATTGTGCACACGCCCTTTTGCAGGAGTCAACATATTCACTAAAGTTGGAGAACTTTCGTAGCTACCTTGGCAGGCTGGATTGCTGCCAAGGCTTGGACTGTGCTGGATTGCTGCCAAGGTCCTGCCTGTCTGTTAATAAATTCCTTGAAGTATCTTTGTCTCGGCGTGCTTTGGTGTAGGATGAGGGGGTTCAGAACAGATAACATAATGGAAGTTCTTTTATGGAGAGCAAAGGAACCTTTTGAGACACTACTAGTGCTGTGATAGTCAACCTTATTGTTGTTGCGTGCCAAAAGCATTCACATGTGCGTGACAGCATGCTTGCGCAAGCCCACACCCATAATGCAATGTGTGCCCCCTGTGCATGCACATGCAACCTTCCATACTCCCCCTGCCTTCCCATGCACCCCGCCCCCGTGCATGCATGCGCAACCACACACACTCCCCTTCCCCCTCTGTATGCACACTTGACTTCGCTCCCGTGGCCTGTTTTGACCCAGCAGGCCTCCTTGAAACCTCCTGGGACCAAAAATGGGCCACAGGGGGAGCATCACACCCCCACACTCCCCTCACCCCACACATGCAGGTGCTCCCCACTGCCCCACACCCAGGTGCACATGTCTATCGCATGCGCCTCGCCCCCCTGCCTGTATGACGGACTCAAAATTCAGCTGGCCAGCAGGAGGCATGTGTGGGTGAGCAATGGAGCTGAGCTGGGGTGAAAGCTGGCGTGTCCGCAGGGTGCCTTCCCCATGCCACCTGTGGCAGACATGCCGTAGGTTCACCATCAGGCTTTTAGAGCATATTTCTGTCAGATTTCTGAAAGATGCCCTAATTAATTCATGAGCCCCGAGCCAAGTTTCAAAAGAAACCCAATCATTTATTAGGAGCAGCATTTCGGCAATACTGCTTTGCAGTCAGATCTAAACTTTGTTTGAATTATGGCTGAACTTTGTCCCGTCCCGGTCCTTCCCCTCTGTCTGGGTCATAAATAACATTCACCAACGAGGTGCACACATCACAAGCCTGCTGTGGCAATCTGAGATCCGATTCTAACTAAAGATATGCATGGAATGCGCTCCACTCCCTTTCCTCACCATGGCAACTTTATGAGTTGACAATTCCTAGAGATTATAACATCCCCATGTTAGGAAACAACTCACTTTTGGCAAAGTCAGAGCCAGTTTGCACAGGAAGGAATCTTGTTCATGGTCTTCTAGTGGAAGAGTTTCTACGTTGTTGAGGGCAGCGTCTTTTGTCACTTTGTAAAATAAGGCCGTTCCTTTATAATGGGGCGAACTGTAGTTACCAAATTCATCCACTTCCTTGATCTGAAGAGCAAGCCGTGGTTTTCTTTGAGCGTGAAAAGCGAGCTTGTAATTTTTCCCGTAGGTATTCCCGTCATCTGCACAGGGGCGACATATTAAGTTACCACTCAATTAAAAAACAAACAAACCAGAAATATCAAATGCTTTAATTGACCCATTGATTTAATTTGGCACAGAAACCTTCCTTCCTATCTGGAATCTCCAAAACAGATGATTGATGTAGTCTGGATTGTGAGATTGAAGCAGTTGCTTCCACCTCAATGTAACAACAATTGTTGTGGTTTTTAAAAAAAAAGAATTAATAGGAAAGGTCTGCTCCCTCATTCCCCCAAATCAAATTGACAATCCAAACAGGATCGACTAAATTCAGACACCTGGAATTAAGGAGAAACTTCCTAACAGTGAGGACAGTTAACCAGTGGAACAGCTTGCCTCCAGAAGTTGTGGGTGCTCCATCACTGGACGTTTTTTCAGAAGAGATTGGACAACAGCCACTTATCTGAAATGGTACAGGGTCTTTTGCTTGAATAGAATAGAGCTGGAAGGGACCTTGGAGGTCTTCTACTCCAGCCCCCTGCTCAAGCAGGAGAACCTATACCAGGGGCCAGCAATCTGTGGCTCTGGAGCCGCATGTGGCTCTTTCATCCCTCTGCTGTGGCTCCCTGTCGCTGGTCGGCTCTACAATTGATAGGGGCTTTGGTTAGGACAGGTAGAGGAAGAAGGATGCCATGCTAGGAGGAGACTCTATGGTGGGGGAACCGGACTTCTGGTCGGCTCCAGAAATGAATGTGGGGCTTCTGGTTAGGACCTTTGTGGCTCTTTGAGTGTTTAAGGTTGCCGATCCCTGGCCTATACCATCTCAGACAAGAGCTTGAGCAGGGGGCTGGACTAGAAGACCTCCAAGGTCCCTTCCAGATCTGTTCTGATTGATTTACCTTAATTTGGAAAGATACCATAATTTAAATACATGATTTGAAAGCCAGCTTTGACCTGTATCCTGGATCCACACAGTCTTTGATTCAACGGGAACATCCCTATTATTTACCACTCTTTTCCTAAAACAGGTTTGTTTTCAGTGTAACATCAATGCTCGTTCCTTGAGTAAACAATGAATTATGAGTGATGATACATGAAACTCCCTGGAGTATGGCTGAATTTCATTACCTCTGTAATTAAAGCACTACACTGCTACAGTTAATTGGGAACAAACTCTTGTTCTAAAGCCCCAAATCACGATTTTCAGCCTGAGCTGTTGGGGTGGGGGGTATCTTATTTTTAGCAGGTAATGCAGGAGAGATCCCCAGGGGTGGGCTGCTGGGGGTTCGCAGGGGTTCAAGAGAACCTCTAGCTAAGATTCTGCATAGTTCGGAGAACCCCCAAATCCCACTCCTGGCTGGCCCTGCTCATCCTGCCTCTCCTCTGGATGCTGAATGGCCCCTCCCCGGCTGGGGAATAAATAGAAGGAAAGGGGAGTGGTGATTGTAGGAGAAAACAGTTCAGATTTCTGAAGATTTGGCCTGTTTTGGATGCAGGTAAGAACAAGGTGCACAGGGAAAATCGGGGAGGATGAAAAACAGCCCTACCAGAAGTTCAGGAAGGCTAGAAATGAGCCCGTTTCTGGCCCCCAGAGGGTCTTCAGAGCCAGGGGAAGCAATTTTCGCCCTCCTGGAGGCTCGAAGAAAACCTCCGGAGCCTGGGGAGGATAAATGCCATGGTGCAGGAGGCCAACTAGGCCACGCCCACCCAACAACTAGGCACAGAACCCCTTGCTAACATTTCTGAAGCCCACCCCTGGAGAGATCTAATCTAGAACTAAGGAGAAATTTCCTGGCAGTGAGAACAATGAATCCGTGGAATTGTTTGCCTTCAGAAGTTGTGGGTGCTCCCTCATTGGAGGTGTTTAAGAAGAGTTTAGACAGACATCTGTCTGAAATGATAACAGTGGTTGGACTAGATGACTTGCAAGGTCTCTTCCTACTCCATAATTCTATTCTCTTCTGTGCTAATTGCTAATTACACAAGGAGCTGCTGACACGGTTCTACAGAGGAATCATTGAGTCTGTCATCTGCACCTCCATAACTGTCTGGTTTGGCTCTGCAACCTAACAAGACAGACACAGACTTCAACGGATAATTAGATTTGCAGAAAACACAACCTACTACCAACCTGCCTTCCGTCGAGGACCTGTACACTGCACGAGTCAAAAAGAGGGCTGTGAAAATATCTACAGACCCCTCACATCCTGGACATAAATTGTTTCAACTCCTACCTTCAAAACGACACTAAAGTATGGAAGATTGTTTCACTCATTAGCACCTCATTAGGACTGAAAAAAAGCTTCGAATATTTTTTTGCCTCATGCCTGTGATCTTAGTTGCAGTGCGTACACCTGCCATCTAGGTAAAACCTGAAGGTGTAAATGACTCAATGATTTTCAGTGGACAAAGATTTTCAAACTGGCATCAAGGTTACCTCCTTTTTGGGGGGGGGAATCTAGCTGTTGGGCTATGTTGTGGCCCACCTGCTGCCAGTGGAGCTGACGGAAGACTCGGACAATGAGGAGGTTGGGGAAGAACGTGGGCCAGTTCCAGAGCCTGGGGAAAGCTCTGATGGATGCCCTGTGTCGAACCCAGAGATAGAGCCAGGTCTGTCCAATATTTCCCAGCCACTGGAAGAGGCAGCTGCCTTTGGAGGCTGAGATGAGTGAGGAGGAAGAACAGCTGGGGCCTGTTCCAGATGCACGTATGCACAGAGTTGTTAGGAGAGGGGAACAGTGGAGGACAAGGAGTTGACTCGGGAAGCAAAGCACACATGTCTAGTGAATGGCCCCTTCCTGGCTGGGCAATAAATAGAAGGAAAGATGAGTGGTGGTCGTAGGAGACAACACTTAGTATTTCTGAAGATTTTTCTCATTGTGTTTCCTGCTTGCCAGAACTTGCAAACTTTCGGTGGCATTGCAATTATCGCAAAGAACTTATGAGGTCCGTTACTGCAGTTAACTCTTTGAAGGACTATTGCCTATACTTTTTGGTGGGTGAATGCCATTAATTCACAAGAGGTAAATAAAGAGGTTTTTTTTGTGTGTGTGACAAGGAGTCTGTTTCTTGCTTTTTCTAAAGCTGGGTCAGAACAGGTTAAGAATGGTGTCTTGTCAATCCATCGGACACCATCCCCTCTTTAAAAAAAAATAAAGCAGGAGAAAGAGATTTATTCAAACATCATCTTTAGACATGTGGCGAAAGCAGATAAGCCGAAAATAATGCAGCCAGGCTGTGAGGAAGAGACTGGTTAGGCATCTCTCTCTAAAAAAAGATTTCATTTTCTGATGAATGCGGTTTTATATGGCACTAGCCCCGTTCACCCATCAGATAGATGGGTAGAGCTGGTGTTTTGTTACAAGCTGATTACACATTGTGTTTGCAATGACTGGGCTGTGTTCTCCCTGTGTGTCGATTGTGATGTGCATGAATTTGATTTGTCTTTGTTCTTTCTCATTGTCACCTGCCTTCTTTGTCTTCTCCCTCCCTTTCAGGTGACCAAAAAAAGAGGGTTATAAATCTAATTAGAAATAATCAAAATATAGAACAAAGATATGGAAGTGGGTAAGGGAGAAGGGGTTCTCTTAATGGCCTCTTCTTCAAGATTCTTGGGTTCACTGAAAGTGGACTTTCTCCATTTTTTTCAGAACTGTGGAAATTTTTGGGACTGACCCTAAGAGATTTAAATCACAACCAGCAGAATGTCTTTATGTATGGGGTTTTTTTGTGTGTTTATCGTGTTTTGGGCTTGGACAACCCGGAACTACGCTGCCTACGGTCTGCCCTACACAAAATTATCTGCTACAACATCTTACCTGTCAACGACTTCTTCAGTTTCAACCTCAATAATACACGGGAAAACAATAGATACAAACTCAAGGTCAACCGCTCTAAACTCGATTGCAGGAAATACGACTTCAGCAACGGACTGGTCAACGCCTGGAATGCTCTACCTGACTCCCTTGTTACATCCTCAAACTCCCATGGCTTCAACCTCAAACTGTCCACCGTGGACATCACCCCATTTCTAAGAGGTCCATAAAAAGGATGTGCGTAAGTGCACCCATGTGCCTACTGTCCCTCTCGTACTGTCCCCCTTTATCTGTACCCGTTTTCTGGGTTCATGTCCATGTTTATACTTATACCTGTTATCTCGTACATTTAGATTTAGATTTATTTTATTTGTATGCCGCCCTTCTCCGGGAGGGACTCAGGGTGGCGAACAATTCAAAGGGGAAAGGGAAACATAGAACACAATACAAGAAGTTAAAATAGCCAAGAATCACACGACCACACAAGTCGAGAGGGGAGGGGAACTCATCAACCCCAGGCCTGCCGGCAAAGCCAGGTTTTAACGGCTTTCCGGAAGGCCTGGAGAGAGGTGAGGGTCCGAATCCCTGCGGGGACTTCGTTCCAGAGGGCCGGAGCTGCCACAGAGAAGGCCCTCCTCCGGGTAGTAGCCAGGTGGCATTGGCTGGTAGACGGAACCCGGAGGAGGCCAACCCTGTGTGATCTAATGGGTCTTTGGGAGGTAATTGGCAGCAGGCGGTCTCTCAAGTGATTGACTAACTAACTAACTAACTAACTAACTAACTAACTAACTAACTAAATAAATAAATAAATAAATAAATAAATAAATAAATAAATAAATAAATAAATAAATGTTTATTCTGAAGCCTCAGCAGCGAAATGGTAAACAACAAGAAAGTGGAAGGCTAAAGTAAACGCTTTACTCATTTTTCAAATAAACGCCTCATATTTAGGAAGCGCAGAATTATCTAACATTCATATTTTGAGGGGAATCCCATGGGGATTCGTTCCTGCCAGCAAATTCCATATCTGAACGGGACTTTAGTGCTAGAACCGGTTAAGATCTTATAAGTATCAGGACCCGTCAATCCTAAACTTCGTAAACCCGTTGAATTCGCAAAACAACGGAGTGCTCATTATATAAGAAACAAGTGAAGAAGTTGCTCGCGCACAAAATACCATTGTTACGAAAGCAAAAGTGGTTTCCCCCCCCAAAAAAAAATCTCTGAAAGTCCAAGCAACCAACCGCCTGCAATGATGTGCGGAATGGAATTGTGGATTATTGAAACTGATTTACCTGAGGCAAAAATGTTTCCGCTGAATTTGAAGTAAACCTGATCGCCTTCTCTCATTTTAAATGGCTTGGAAGGTTCTGGAGGGGCACAATACCCTTCCTCGTGTAGAGACTGCAGCTCCATCCTTAATTCTTTAAACGGAACCAGTAAGACGATGATCTTGTAAGGATCCTCTTTATTCTGATACAGTACCACCTTCACCATGATGTTGTGGATGGCGTGTTCCAGAGTCTGAATAAACTGAACCAGATGTTCGTTGTCCATCGCAGAAGATAAGCGAACGACGATAAATCTGTGTAGAGATGAAGACTAGGATGTGACCAAGCAAAGAAAAATATGGCAGCAGGATTCACATCTTCATGCAGAAGATTCTCAAAAGTGAATAAAAAGATAAAACCAGAAACTTTTCTTTTGGGTTTAATGAACGAAGACTTGGAAAAAATATTTTGGAAACTTTTTGCTATGTTTGGGGCATAAAGTAATCTTGGCGGCAGTAATATTACCGCATTTTTCGGAGTATAAGACGCACCTTTTCCCCTCAAAAAAGGGGCTGAAAATATGGGTGCATCTTATACACTGAATATAGCATTTTTTGCCTCCCGAAACCCCGGGAGGCAAAATGGCTGTGAATAGCTTTTAGGAGGCTTTCAGAGTGCTCCTGGGGGCTAGGAGGGCAGAAATAAGTGAAAAACTGGCAGGTTTTCAACTTTTCAACTTTAATAAAATTTGTATGCCGCCCACTCCCATAGGGACTCTGGGCGGCTCACAGCAAAAAAATAAAAGAATTTAAAAGATTAAGAAAAGATACAATATTAAAAACCAATACACCATCCATTCAATCAAGTGGGGCTGGAAATTAATCAACAGCCCCAGGCCTGCCGGAACAGCCAGGTTTTGGTCGCTTTACGGAAGGCCGGGAGAGTGGTGAGGGTCCGGATCTCTGCAGGTAGATCGTTCCACAGGGCCGGTGCAGCTACAGAGAAGGCCCTCCCCCAGGGGGGTCGCCTGCCGGCATTGTCCAGTCGACGGCACCCAGAGGAGGCCCTACCTGTGCAATCTTATTGGTCGTTGGGAGGTGACTGGTCATTGTCATCTAGTGCTGGTTATCACATAGTTTCTCAGATAGAGATGAAAGTTTTTCACCAAACAAACTGAATCTCTGTTTGTATGCAACGTGAACGCCGGAACATGACAGAAAAATCAGTTCTCCTCGGGAGTCTGTTTTTGCTGGCAGAGCGCTTGGGCCACCACGGCAGTGGTGGGTTTCAAAAATTGTTCGAACCTACTCTGTGGGTGTGGCCTCCTTTGTGGGAGTGGCTTGCCACCCATGTGACCGGATGGGAGTGGCTTGACGCCCATGTGACCGGATATGAAGATGCCGACGACACTTGTCAGAACCATCTTAAATTACCTCACACACAGCACTGGCATGCATAAGAACATGATGTAAACTTGTTTTTTTTAAAGGCATCTTTGGTTTGCGTTAAAACAACTTCAACACACGCAATGTTCTGATTGCACCACAAACGCAGTAGTCATCCTTACCTTTCACAGAGGCACCGAGTTTTATAAATATGAACATGATAGTGTAGAATAATCATATCCAAGGACCAGTGGTGGGTTTCAAAAAAGTTTGGAACCTCTTCTGTAGGTGTGGCCTGCTTTCCGGGTCCACTGGTGGAACCTCTTCTAACCGGTTCAGTAGATTTGACGAACTGGTTCTACCGAATAGGTGCGAACTGGTAGGAACCCACCTCTGCACCACGGGCTCCCTCCTCGACACGAGTGACATCAAGCTGGCCATGCCCACCCCACCCCTCTGAGGTCAAACACAACCCTGATGCGTCCCTCAATGAAATTGAGTTTGACACCCCTGATCTACACATTTGACGAGGTCCATCTCACCTCTCTAAGGGTTCCTCTAAGTCAAATGACACAAGCCCGTTCCTTGCATTTCGCACGGTGACGTCATCCAGCAGGATCCATTCTTCTTCACTGTTTCTGTAGCCTAGGACCTTCAGTGGTTCCTTCAGGTTGTCCCTGTGTTTTCTTGGGGAGGCACTGAGACCTCTGGAAAAATCACAAAGGTAGGGTAAAGAATATATCTCTGTAGGAAGTTAGCACCCACCCCTCTCCTAGACCAAGGAGATATTTTAGAAAATCTTAAAAGGACAGAATATTTCCCCTAAAAGGGAGACAGAAACTCATCCCCCCCACCTTTGTCAACGGACCCTTAAGGCCTGAGCCAGCCTACTCTACAAAACAAAGCTCTACTTCCTTCAGGAAGAGCCGTAATAGGAATCCCAAAGCCCTTTCATTACATCATCATCCAGCAAGAGTCAACCAAGCTTGGGATTCAGAACAGCCTATGGAGTTATCCCTGCATGGCCCCATGGGAGTTTGACAACCAATTAGGATGCAAGCTCAAATTCAAAAGCCCAGAGAGGGCATGAAACCCGGGCACTCTCAGCATCCCTTCCCTTTCCCCCTCAAGACCTCAAATTATGTGATCCTGTCCACCATTAAACCTTCTTTCCAAGCAATTTCCATGATTCCAGTGTCTTTTTCCCCACTTGGAACTGAACCCAGATGGACATGTCTTCCAACACCTCCATACTTCTCTGTGTTTTCCGCTTTCCTCGTCTTCGTGACTCTCTGGGTTCTGTGATCCCAAACCCACTTTTCTTTCGAAGTCGATCCTCCTAGCCTTACCAATCAATATGTCTTTAACTGCAACAAATGCACATTTCTTCCATGGCCCCAGTTTTCAACATTCAAAATGTCCCAGCCAGAAAGACTAAAGAGGAAAATCAGCTGGGGATTACGGGATGTGAAAGCTGTTTTCGTATATTTTTAATTAAATTTTCATTATAGATAAAACCAGATTACACTGGGGGGGGGGGGTGTTTGAAAGGTTTCTACTATTTTTCATTAAAATTATACAAAGGCAACCCTCCATCTCCCTCAGAAGTATTGCTAAGGAGTCCTGATTGACTTTTAATGAACTTAAGTTGCTATTGTTCAAGTTGGCCATGCCTAACAGCTCGTAGGTCGATATATGGATGTTTAAATCAGTTTTCTTCATCTTTTTTTTCTCTCCATATGCAGTGGTGGGATTCAAATAATTTAACAACTGGTTCTCTGCCCTAATGATTCCTTCCAACAGTCGGTTCACCAAACTGCTTAGAAAGTTAACAACCGGTTCTCCCGAAGTGGTGCGAACTGGCTGAATCCCACCACTCTCCATATGCATAAAACCACATCTCCCATGATCATTAGCCAGCAAAATTTATGGATCGCAGGAACATTAGCCAGCATAACCTACGGTTATCCTCAGTGGTGAAATTCATTTTTTTTAACAACCGGTTCTGTGGGCGTGGCTTGGTAGTGGGGTCCTGTGACCGAGTGGGCATGGCCAACTCGATGTCACTCATGGCCATGCCCACTCAGTCACATGCCACCACCACAAAGCCACGCCCACAGAACCCGGTAGGAAGAAATGTGTGTATGAGTCCATTGACAGCGGAACTGCTGTTTCCTTTATGGTCCTCCCCCGGCCCCCTCCCTCCCGGGGACTATCTTAAAGGGACAGGCTGTAGCAGCTCCACTGTGAATGGAGGGAGAAACGCTTGGATTGTCTCTGCTGCATTTAACATTGAATTCTGTGGCAGAGACAATCCGAACGTTTCTCCCTCCATTCACAGAAGAGCTGCTGCTCCCTTTATGGTTCCCCCGCCCCCTCCCTCCCTGGGTCTACCTTAAAGGGACAGGCTGCAGCAGCTCTGCTGTGAACAGGAGAAAAACGTTCAGAGTGGGTGGGTGGGTGGGTGGGTCAAGTGGCCGGAAGAGGTGAGGGGTGACAGGGTGACCAAGCAGGCATGGGTGGGGCCACCAGGGATTTTTTCCACCTGTTCAGAGAACTGATACCAATCATCCCTGCTGGTTTGGCTGAACCAGGCCGAACCGGGAGGATTTCACCCCTGGTTATCCTATACTAGAGTTATGATCCATACAGCTGAAGGACATCAGATTACTAGTAGAAGAGAACAATTGTAGCTCACGGTTGAACTGTGGGGTTCCTGGTCTTTAAGCTTGGTTGTTTTCTTGGTTGTTCCGACAGGCCTGGGGCTAAAGAGTTTTTGCCCCCCTTCTCGAATGGTATGGTTGTTGTGTGTTTTTAAATTTTGTATTGTTATGTCTCGTCTTTTTTATCCCCCTGTCTGTACCTCCTTCCCTGATTGAATTGTGAGCCGCCCTGAGTCCCCTTCGGGGAAAAGGGCGGCATATAAATGTAATCAATCAATCAATCAATCAATCAATCAATCAATTCTTACAGACATTTCATTACCCAAGCAAGTAACACCATCAGTTCTAGAAGGGAATGGCTAGTAAGTCCAAAAATGCTAGAGAATTCCTGGAAACATGGCATTCAGTCAAATCAGCCATCAATAGGCATATAGAGATAAACAACATCTACATACCATTCATAAGAGACAATCAAAGAGTTAAAAGACTACAACGCCGCCTAACAATCAATCAGCATCTAGATAAGGAGTAAACGATGCCACCATCAGGGAACTACCAACTCAAACTAATAACCAAACAGTAAATATCAGCCTAAACAAGGAACTATCAAGAACATTGCCACCAAGACTAACGGGGCAAGCCACTTGTATATAAACCCTATTCACTTTTAGCACTGGTTGAGTAGTGAAATGTCTGCAAGAAAATAACCAAGATCAGAGTGTACCAAGGACTCTACAGGACATCATATTGTGGAAAGCTTGCATAATTATGCCTATTTTTTTAAGAACCACTGTGCTACTCAGAGGTGGTATTCAGCCGGTTTGGACTGGTTCGGGAGAACTGGTAGTGACAACCTGTGGGTGGGTCCACCTTTATGCCATCCTATTTACCCATATTTTCTAAGCTGCGCACATGAGTTCAAGCCACGTGTGTGAGCAAAGCACATGCGCAGAAGCTGCGCACACTCACGAAACAGGTATGTCCGTGTGCGGCGAACCGGTGGTAAACTTATGTGAAACTCACCTCTGGTGCTACTACCTACTAAGAGCCAATCCATAAACAACTCATGCATCTCCTTAACTTCTGCAAAGTTTTGTTTCCCTAGTTTAGAACAGAGGTGAGTTGCTACCAGTTCGGACTGGTTCAACCAAGTAGGTAGTAACCCGGCCGGACACCCCGCCCTGAAATCGGTTCTATCGGCGGTGGCATAGGTGCCGCCATCTTGTTTTTTTGCTTCTGCACATGCGAAGAAGCAATTTTTGAACTACTGTGTGCTCGCGCCCGCAGCGCGCCCCTGAGTGAACCAGCAGTAACACAAGCCGGAACCCACCCCTGGTTCAGAACAATGTTTTCTTAACACTGCTTCAGCGCATGTTCTGTTTTCTCAACATCTTGAGATGTTGGAAAGGTTGCCTTCTCCCAATAATTAAATTTGAAGAGCTGAAGAAGATGACGTTTATGGATTCTGGCTCTACCTGAGACATTTTCAAGAACGAGTTCCTTCTTATTCCTCACCGGAAAGTATGAGTGCTCGCAACTCTGGGGATTGAAGCACTCGTTGCTCTCCCAGCCTCGGTCTCAATGCCCTCTCTTCTTTTGTCTTGATTCGGAGGGCAAGGTAGAACCACAGTGATAGCTCTGTTGAATGGCAGAGAGGAAGAATATTCCAGGTGGACCAGAGAGCTGGTTGACATGACTGAATGATATTCATCATGTTGTATCTTCAGTATTGAAAGCGTGGATTGATCAACGGGCTGCACCTGCATAGAATTAATATTATTATTGTATTGTATTGTATTGTATTGTATTGTATTGTATTGTATTTGGTTTATTTGTATGCCACCCTTCTCCAGGAGGGACTCAGGGCGGCGAACAACTCAGGGGGGAAGGGAACATAAACAACAGTACACATAATTAAAATACACGAAAACCACAGAGCCATACCAGTCGAGAGGGGAGGGGAACTCATCAACCCCAGGCCTGCCGGCACAGCCAGGTTTTGACGGCTTTCCGGAAGGCCTGGAGAGAGGTGAGGGTCCGGATCTCCGCGGGGAGTTCATTCCAAAGGGCCGGAGCTGCTACAGAGAAGGCCCTCCCCCGGGTAGTAGCCAGGTGGCATTGGCTGGTGGACGGAACCCGGAGGAGGCCGACCCTGTGAGATCTGACGGGTCTTTGGGAGGTAATTGGCAGCAGGCGGTCCCTCAATATTATTATTAATATTATAATTTCGTTGTATTTATGTACAATGACAATAAAGATTATACTTATTATGGGCATGGTTATCGTTATCATCTCTTATTCAAGATATTGTGGGAAGCCCCCCCCCCTCTCCTAGAAGAATGAAATATTTTGAGGAATATTACAAAAAG
>NC_045549.1:72454476-72481976 GCF_009769535.1 Thamnophis elegans | reverse complement strand
GGGAAAGGAAAAAAGGAAGGAAGGAAAAGAAGGGAGGGACGAAGAGAGAATGAGGTGAAAGAAGGAAAGGAAAATAGGAAGGAAAGAGGGGAAAAAGGAAGGGAGAATGAGATGAAGGAAGGAAGGAACAGAAAGGGAAAAAAGGAAGGAAGAGAGGGAGGGAGAATGATATGAAGGAAGGAAAGGAAGAAAGGAAGGTAAGAGCCAAGGTGGCGCAGTGGTTAAATGCAGCACTGCAGGCTACTGCTAGATCAGCAGTTCAGCGGTTCAAATCTCACCGGCTCAGGGTTGACTCAGCCTTCCATCCTTCCGAGGTGGGTAAAATGAGGACCCGGATTGTTGGGGGCAATATGCTGACTCTCTGTAAACCGCTTAGAGAGGGCTGAAAGCCCTATGAAGCGGTATATAAGTCTACTGCTATTGCTATTAATTAAAAAAAAAAAGGTAAGGAAGAGAAAGGAAGAAAGGAAAGAAGGAAAGAAGGGAAGATTGCATAGAGATCTGATATTAAAGGACAATATTACCAAAGGCCTTAAAGTAGATCATTCAATTTACAAAAGGCTGGCTATTTTTTCCCTTCCGTGAAGAAAGTCATCCTCGGCATAAATCATGAGCTATGAAAAATTGATTCTAGGTCTCTTCCCATCCAAATGGGTTTATGTACTTTGGTTGGTGAAAAACTTGCTCATGTCCGAGAAATCAATCCATGTTATTTCTCAAGCCTACCTTTAAGTCCACTGTGACTCGGGAACTGAACGTCGATGGCGGATAGCAAAACGAAACTCTGGGATCCATGTTAAGCTTCCGCAAAAGTCCTTTTCTTGGAACGGTCCACGTTTCCTTCTTCAAGCATGAAACCACCGAGAAGATACCAAGGTGGCAGGTCCTCACCACGGCGGCTGACCCCTGCGTGAAATCAAAAACCCATATTTGAGCTTTCTTCTGCCCAACAGTTTAAGCAAGTTGTTGCTTTAAGAGCCGAGGTGGCGCAGTGGTTAGGGTGCAGCACTGCAGGCCAGTTCAGCTGACTGTTATCTGCAGTTCAGCGGTTCAAATCTCACCGGCTCAAGGTTGACTCAGCCTTCCATCCTTCCGAGGTGGGTGAAATGAGGACCCAGACTGTTGGGGGCGATATGCTGACTCTGTAAAACCGCTTAGAGAGGGCTGAAAGCCCTATGAAGCGGTATATAAGTCTAACTGCTATTGCTATTGCTATTAAGAATAGAGTTTAACACTTTATCAATAGAGTCTAATTATGTAATGTTTTATTAATAGAGTTTAATATTAATATTTAAGAATGACACAGTATCAACAGTGGAGTCCTTCAAGTTTCTAAATTCTATCCTGTCTCAAGACTTAAAATGGACACCTAACATCAAAAATGTCATCAAACACAGTTTAATGTTTTTTATGCGCCAGCTCTAACTGCCCACGGAGCTGCTGATTCTGTTCTGCAGAGGGATGGTTGAGTCTGTCATTTGCACCTCCATAACTGTCTGGTTTGGTTTTGCAACCCAACAAGACAGACAGAGACTTCAGAGGAGAATCAAAACTGCAGGAAAAACAATTACTGCCAATCTGCCTTCCATGGAGGACCTGGACACTGCACGACTCAAAAAGTGGGCTGGGAAAATATCTACAGACCCCTCACATCCTGGACATAATTTGTTTCAACTCCTACCCTCAAAATGACACTATAAGAGCACTGCACACCAGAACAACTAGACACAAGGACAGTTTTCCCCTGAATGCCATCACTCTGCTTAACAACTAATTCCCACAACACTGTGAAATAATTTACTAAGATTCGTCTCTTCCTTACTAGTATCTGTCTTCTAACTCATTACTATAACCATGTTGCTTGTATCTTTCAAGTTATATTGTTTTTATTCGTCTCCTAATACAGCTTACTGGGAGCTTTGACTATCACTAAATGTTGCACCTTTTTATTCTTGATGAATGTATTTTATTCTCCTTATGTACTGTGAGAGCATATGCACCAAAGACAAATTCCTTGTGTGTCCAATCACACTTGGCCAATAAAGAATTCTGTTCTGTTCTGTTCTGTTCTATTCTATTCTATTCTATTCTATTCTATTCTATTCTATTCTATTCACTCTACTCTACTCTACTCTACTCTACTCTACTCTACTCTACTCTACTCTACTCTACACACTCTACTCTACCCTACCCTACCCTACCCTACCCTACCATACCATACCATACTCTACTCCAGTGTTTCTCAACCTTGGCAACTTGAAGATGTCCGGACTTCAACTCCCAGAATCCCCCAGCCAGCGAATGCTGGCTGGGGAATTCTGGGAGTTGAAGTCCGGACATCTTCAAGTTGCCAAGGTTGAGAAACACTGCTCTGCTCTGCTCTGCTCTGCTCTGCTCTGCTCTGCTCTACTCTACTCTACTCTACTCTACTCTACTCTACTCTACTCTACTCTACTCTACTCTACTCTGTTTAATTCTATTTTGTTTCAAAGTGTTCACTCACCTTCTGGCTGCCTTGATGTCCTTCCAAAGAGGTGGGAGTTAAATAAGTGGACTGGAAGTTTATGTCACTCACTTTCACCATTACGTCTTTGTACATTCCTCTGTAGCGGGAATTAAACGGCATTGCGATGCTGATGGGAGCAATGTTGAGTTGGCCCACCAAGGAACATTCTACAGATATGACGTTGCTGACAAGTTCTTCTGACTCATTCACAACGAAGGGACTTAAATCATTGACGACGGTGACGGTGAGATGTTCCAGGACGCCGTGAGGGGCTATCACGCTACACGATAGTTCAGGTTCTCCCAGTTCATTTGCTTCCGTGAAAAATCTATAGCCAAGAAATAGTGTGAAAAAAATTGATGGAATACAGAGTAGCAACTTGGAGGTCCTTTAGTCCAAACCTCCCCCCACCCGTTTGAGGTGGAGACTTGATACTATTCTGGACAAATGGCCATCTAATCTCTTCTTGAAAACCGCCAGTGATGGTGCATCCATGGTATCTCACGACAACCTGTTCCACGGTTGAATTGTTCTCACTGTCAGGAAATTTGTTGTGGCCTGTTGGCCACCCGCCCCTACAGCAGGTGAATCAGAGGAGGAGGAGGAGGAGGAGGAGGAGGAGGAGGAGGAGGAGGAGGAGGAGGAGGAGGAGGAGGAGGAGGAGGAGGAGGAGGAGGTGGTGGTGGTCGTGATGTGGGAGCCAGGGACAGCATCAAGGCAATCTAAGAGCTTTGAGGGGGAAGAGGGAATGGAGCTGGAAGAGAGAGACAGAGACAGAGACAGAGGCAGAACCTGCTCCATCTCTCAGCCCTCAGATGGAGAGTCAACAGTCCCCAGCTCTGGAGGTGGCTGATGAGGAAGAGGAGGAACAGTTGGGTCCAGTGCCTGCCCTGAAATAATTATTTGTAACTACTTGAGGAAGGGAACTGCGTTAAATCTTTCCAGCTGTGGGGACCACAGCTTGACCTCAGGAAGAGGTGACTGGCTTTACTTTGATGAGGTCCCTTGTGTGGCCTCGTAGCATCACTTACTTCTGATTGAAGCTCACCAATGAAGACACCCCCACTTGCCTTGTTTACAGAAGCAAGGAATACCCACGATTGTTCCTCTTATCCTTTTCTTACTCAGCCTTATCTGCAGGACTATAAATACCGGCTACCTGGGAATGCAAGGCCGTTGAAAAACCCTATTAAAATGTTAAGTATCATCTGGATGAAATATAATCCAATTAGCCAGCTTTGTTATAAATTTACAAAATCGTTAAAGGGAAATTGATTTTATTCCAGGTAATGACAAGGGTTGGGTTTTGTTTTTTTATTTCGGTATTTTATGCAACGGTAATAAGATAATGGGCTGCCTTAAATTGCAGCTGCGTAGTCTAGCTGGGGCTTCTAAATATTATGCGTTCCTTTCCTTAAGAAAATCTTCTAGGGGGAAATGATGCCATTTTTTTTTTCCTCCCCTCGAGTGATTTGGGCTGAATCCATATTTTAATTTTTCAAATCGATTTCTCTTAATGAGTGGCTTGGAAAGGAAAGCACTAGAATAAGTTTCATCCCTCATGAAACTTATTTCCATGTTGTTTTTCTATGGATTTACAGCCCAAAGCAACAATTTAGATCAGAACTGATTCAGCTGCCCATATTTTGCTTCGTAAACATTTTCCCGCAGTGCTATTTTTTTCCCCAACACAGAGATTTTTTTTTAGAAGGCCAGATCCTGAAGAGGAAACTCAAGGACTTTGGCCACCTGATAAGAAGGAAGGACTCCCTGGAGAAGAGCCTCATGCTGGGAACGATTTAGGGCAAAAGAAGAAGAAGGGGACGGCAGAGAAGGAGGTGGCTGGATGAAGTCACCAAAGCAGTCGGCGTGAGCCAGAGGTGGGTTCCTACCAGTTCGCACCTATTCGGTAGAACCGGTTCATCAAATCTACCGAACCGGTTAGAAGAGGTTCCACCAGTGGACTTGGAAAGCAGGCCACACCTACAGAAGAGGTTCCAAATTTTTTTGAAACCCACCACTGGAGGAGAGAGATACAGAGAGAGACAGAGACAGACAGATAGACAGACAGACAGACACAGAGAGAGAATCATATAGAGAGACACAGAGGGAGGGAGGGAGGGAGGGAGGGAGGGAGGGAGAGAGAGGCAAAGACACACATACACACACACACACACACACACAGACAGACTCACACAGAGAGAGAAAGAGAAAGGGAAATAAAGGAAGAAAGAAAGAAAAAAAGAAAGAATAAGTGAGAGATATGAAAGAAAAAAGAAAAAAGGGACAGAGAGACAAAAGGAAGGAGAGAGAGAGGGGGGGGGAAACACATGGCTGGCAAGCCACTCCCACCAGGTCACATGGCCGGCAAGCCACTCCCACAAAGGAGGCCACACCCACAGAGTAGGTTCGAAAATTTTTTGAAACCCACCACTGGCGTGAGCTTAAATGGACCCCAGAGGATGGTAGAGGAGAGGAAGGTCTGGAGGAACGTTGTCCATGGGGTCACGATGGGGCGGACACAACTTTGCAACTAGCAACAAAATGGGTGACCTCCTCTGATAGTTTATGAAATGGTAGCAGGTAGTTGTTCTCAACTTATGACCCCAACTGGATCCAAAATATCCATCGCTAAGCAAGACAGTGGTTCTGTGGAGTTTTTCCCACCTTTGTTGCAACATAGCTACTGTTCTGACCTCGGCTTCCCCAAAAAGCACAAAGCAGATTCCTGGTCCCGACAAAACCCCTTTTATTAAAGGAATGTGAATTCCTCTCCTTCACATTCAGCAAATGTCTGACAAACAGTCTTTCAAAAGTGAAGTTATGACCACAGACCTTATCTATTTTGGAAAGCTTCCATGTAAATGTTTTCCAAATGAGGTGCTGTGCAAGGAAAGACTGGGCAGAGAGCAGTGGTGGGTTTCAAAAATTTTTCGAACCTACTCTGTGGGTGTTGCCTCCTTTGTGGGAGTAGCTTGCTGGCCATGTGACCTAGTGGGAGTGGCTTGCTGGCCATGTGTTTTCTCTCTCTCTCTCTCTCTCTCTCTCTCTCTCTCCCTCCTTCCTTTTGTCTCTCTTTCTTTCATCTCTCTCTCAGTTTTTCTTTCTTTCTTTTTTCTTTCTTCCTTTCTTTCTCTTTCTCTTTCTCTCTCTGTGTGTGAGTCTGTGTGTGTGTGTGTGTGTGGTGGGTTTCAAAAAATTTTGGAACCTCTTCTGTAGGTGTGGCCTGCTTTCCGGGTCCACTGGTGGAACCTCTTCTAACCGGTTCGGTAGATTTGACGAACCGATTCTACTGAACTGGTGCGAACTGGTAGGAACCCACCTCTGGCACAGAGTCTCTGAGATTCAGGGACAGATCTTTACACTCCTGAAATGAATCTTAATGACTGAAGGAACGAATTGTTTCCTGCAAAAGCCCACTTCCCTTTCGCTCCTCTTTTATTTACTATGGGAGGGGCCATTCACCATCCACCTGTGGCTTTATTCCCAAGTTGACCCTGATTTCTTAGCTGTTCTTTTCTTCTGGCAGCTCTGCGCATGGGCGCATTTGGAACAGGCTCCAGTTGTTCCTCTGTCTCACTGATGTCTGACTCTTAAGGCAGCTGATAACTGGCATAGGGCTCTGGCCCCCTCTCTGCCTCTGACACAGAGCCCTCATCTGAGCCTTCCCCGGACTCCAGGACTGGCCCATGTTCCTCCCCAACTTCCCCACTGTCCGACTCTGTTGCCAGCTCCGCTGGAGGGCCACAACTACATAAATGTTCCCTGTATCGCCCAGGCCCAGAATACAAAGAAGACTTTTTCCTCTTACTCTTTGCTGCATTCATCCTTCTCTTCCTCCATCTTCTCAATCCACATGACAGCAGAGCGGCTTTCCTGCGGATCTTCTGATCTTCCAGAACTTTCTTCCAGGCATTGGTCAATTCCATCATTCCTCAGCTTTGGATCGAAATCCCCGTTTATAGTCTCCAATTTCTTTAGTAGGTTGCAAGTCTCACGTTTTGTCTCATCCAAGGTTCCTTTGAGCTCTCTCTGTGTTTCTTCAGCAGGCATCATCTGAAGATGTTCTACACCGACCTCTTCTGGATTTGGGGACACCGTAGTTTTCCCGCCGTCTTCCCAAATGAGGTTTTCATGGATTTTGTCAGTGGATGAATCCTCTGAGTAAGAATCTTTTTCACTGAGGTTCTTCTGCGCCGGACAGAGTTCTTCTGATTTTTTGGGATTTTCACTGTTTACAAGCACTGGCCCTTCCTCTTCCTTTTCCGATTCTTTTTCCTGGAAGGGAACCAACTTCTCCAGTTCCGCCAACTGCTTTTCCTCCAACCTGCTCCCATTTTCTTCTCCATGTGGAGAGGGAGGCGGAGCAGGGAGCGGACTCGTAGAGCCGTGTAACGGCGTATCTACTTCCTCCTTCCGGCCATCACTCTGAGAATTCATGGACCTGTCTGGGCTGTGTTGCTCATCATGGGGTTTCCCAAGCAGCTCATTTTCAGACTGTCCAAGATCTTCAACCAGACGTAACAGATGCGTGCTTAATCCCTGAAGCCACCTTACCAGGCCTTTCCATTCTGCAAGAGAAAACACAAGGAGCTTTTAGGAGCAATTCCTTTTTCAAAAGCTGTCTGTCTGTCTGTCTGTCTGTCTGTCTGTCTGTCTGTCTGTCTGTCTGTCTATCTATCTATCTATCTATCTATCTATCTATCTATCTATCTATCATCTTTTCTCTATCCTATCTATCATCTCTCTCTCCATACATTCATGTCTGTCTGTCTGTCTGTCTGTCTGTCTGTCTGTCTGTCTGTCTGTCTGTCTGTCTGTCTGTCTATCTATCTATCTATCTATCTATCTATCTATCTATCTATCATCTTTTCTCTATCTTTCTACCTATCATCTCTCTCTCTCCATACATTCATGTCTGTCTGTCTGTCTGTCTGTCTGTCTGTCTGTCTGTCTGTCTGTCTGTCTGTCTATCTATCTATCTTTTCTCTATCTTTCTACCTATCATCTCTCTCTCCATACATTCATATCTGTCTGTCTGTCTGTCTGTCTGTCTGCCTGCCTGCCTGCCTGCCTGCCTGCCTGCCTGCCTGCCTGCCTGCCTGCCTGCCTGCCTGCCTACCTACCTACCTACCTACCTACCTACCTACCTACCTACCTACCTACCTACCTACCTATCTATCTATCTATCTATCTATCTATCTATCTATCTATCTATCATCTCTCTCTCTCTCCATACATGTCTGTCTGTCTGTCTGTCTGTCTGTCTGTCTGTCTGTCTGTCTATCTATCTATCTATCTAATTTTGAAATTAGGTCTCCCCCCAAGTCTATTCCAGGTTCATCCTAATTTGAAAGTTCCCTCCAGCCTTCCCCCTCCCTGATCTTCAAAGGTCATTTCGAAGGCCCTTCCTCCCCCAATAAGCCTCTTTCAAGCGGGCTCAATAACCAACCTTCTCTTCTTCTCCGAATTTACAACCAAAGGCAGAAACTGCAGTGCCCCGAAACCTTCACTTTGCAATTAAATGGTAAGAAATGTTTTGACAGCCTCTGGAAAGACTCCTATGCTAATCTTTCCTCTGTCTGTGTCTCAGAAAGTTGGGTGTTTGCCAAATTCCTCCTCCTCAGGCAGAGACTAAACAGAGCCATTGATGATGAAGCCTCCAGATATTGAGAGGATTAATAAATGGGTAGGGGGCTTCCTGAGGTAACTTGGTGTTTATGGTACAATATATGCCTTTGGGAGGGGGGTCCTGGGAGAGGAGGTGGCAGATATTTTGCCTCATCCGCCTTAAAAAAAAATACAACAATTAATTTTACTGCTAAAAGGAAGGCAACACTTTATTACTTTATTGTCATTGTACTTTTTAAAAAAAAGATTTTTATTAACAAACATATAAAATACACACACAAAAAAAATTAGACGTACACCACATTTATACAATACAGTGCGGACAGGAACTTCCTGTTTTTTTATATTAGCAATCATCAATCGATATCGCTCACCTTATATTATTTCCCCTTCTATCGTATTTCATTTAGATTTCACCATTCTTAACCCTCTTATTTTACTCCTAACTATTATTTTTGAGCGTTGTTATGTTCTTCCATTGATTTTTGTTTCTTTCCTCCATCCACCTATACCATTTATCCCATATCTGGTAGGCTTCCACCACAAAACCGCGGAGTACAAAATCGCGCTCGACGAAAGCGCGCATTTGATGTCATCACAGCGCAACGAAAACATCGCGCTGTGATCGAAAAATGTAAAAATAAAGCGAAAACCTTACCCTAACCCCCCCAAACCTAACCCTAAACCTAACCCTTAACCTAACCCTAAATCTAACCCTAAACCTAACCCTAAACCTAACCGTTAACGTAACGCTAAGCCTAACGCTAACCCTTAACCTAACGCTAAACGTAACGCTAACGCTCTAAACCTAACCCTAACCCTTAACCTAACCCTAACCCTAACCCTAAACCTAACCCTTACCTTTATGTGAATCGGCTTGCTTTAATTTTAATTTTATTTCAATTTTTAATTTTTTTCGTCGCGCTGTGATGACGTCACATGCGCGCTTTCGTCGATCGCGATTTTGTCCTCCGCGGTTTTGACGGGTCACGATCTGGTAGAATTCTGATTCTTCCTTTCCCTGGATTTCTTTCGTTAGTTTATCCATTTCGGCACAGTCCATAACCTTTCTTATTATTTCATCTATACACAGTATACCCATACAACCACATGACACCCAGAGAGCAGGCCCAACACCCATAACAATCCCCAAACACCCCCCTCCCACCCACCAAAAAATTCCCCACCCCTAAACCACACGAGCACCCACACAACAGATTAAGTAGTGCTATCCAACAATTCACTTTAGTTCATTGTTGAGTGCAGTTATAGCTCTGGGATTAAAAACTATTCAGAAGACGCGTGGTCCGAGTTTTAATGGTTCTGTGTCTTCAGCCAGAAGGCAACAGTCCAAAAAGATTGTAAGCAGTGTGGGAAGTTATCATCCAGCCCTCCCCCAGAAAAATGAAATATCCTAGGAAATATTGAAAAGGCAGAATATTTCTCTGGATGTGAAAAGAAACATGTTTTAAAAGACAGAATAGTTGCCTGTAGCTTTCTGCCCATCCCCAGTTAATGGGCCATTAAGACTAGCCAGGCTAGCCCACTTTACATAATAAAGACTTCACCAGCAGCTACAGAAAGGCATGATAATATACTCAACTGACCACAAGGCATCTGAGAACTCATCACAGCCTAGAGAGTAGCCCCCTGCGTGGTACCATGGGAGTCTGACAACCAATCAGAATACATTTCTTACACAGGAACAGGAAACAGAGAGGTGGGACTGAACAGGGTATAAAAAGCCTAGCAAGCCCCTTCCTCAGCCCTTCTCTTCTTCTCCATCAACATTGAAGCACGTGATCACCTTTTCTGTACAGGGCTCAAGCCATGTAGCCCTGTCCAACAATAAACCGTCTTTCCAAGCAGCCTCCATGTCTCCGGTGTCTTCTTCCCCACTTGGAGCTGAACCCAGAAGGACATTTCTTTCAACAGCAGGATGGGAAGAGTCCCTGAGAAATGTTGCGCAACTTCCTCAAACAGCGAGATGGGAAGATGTCATCCAGGGCTGGTCCCTGGAGCCCGGTGATATTCTGGGCAGTTTTAAAGATTCTCGGTAGAGCATTTTTGTCTGCTTCAGAGCTGCTCCCATACCACGCAAGGATGCCGTATGTCAGGACACTCTCAGTGGTGTTGTGACAGTAGGACAGAAGTAGATGCTGAGATAGATTTATCCTCCTGAGCATTCTCAGGAAGTACAGCCTCTTCTGTGCCTTCTTCGCAAGCATGTTAGCATTCATTCCTCTGAGATATTATTCCTCTGATATATCTCATTCCTCTGAGATATAAATGCCCAGAAATTTAAAACTACCAACCTCCTCCACCTCCTTACCATTTATGTACAATGGTAAATGTACATCTCTCTTACTCCTTTTATAAATTCTTTAGTTTTTTTTTGGTGTTAAGTGTAAGATTATTTTTAAATACACTGTAAAGGAGTTTTCGGTTTTTTTTTAAAAGGCCAGTGAGCTGAAAGTTTGAAAATGTGTTAATTTGGTGATCCAGGAGATTTGTGATTGTAATTTTATTTGCTCTAGTAGACATAACTTGAGAGACCGCCTGCTGCCAATTACCCCCAATAGACCGATCAGATCCCACAGATTAGGCCTCCTCCGAATCCCATCCGCCGGCCAGTGTCGACTGGCGACTACCCGGAGGAGGGCCTTCTCTGTGGCTGCCCCGGCCCTTTGGAACGAGCTCCCTGTGGAGATTTGAACCCTCACCACCCTCCAGGCCTTCCGCAAAGCCCTTAAAACCTGGCTGTTCCGACAGGCCTGGGGCTAAAAGAGCTTTTGCCCCCCTCCTCGAATGGTATGGTTGTTGTGTGTTTTTAAATTGTGTATTGTTATGTTCGTCTTTTTATCCCCCTGTCTGTACCCCCTTCCCTGACTTGAATTGTGAGCCGCCCTGAATCCCCTTCGGGGAAAAGGGCAGCATATAAATGTAATAAATCCAATCCAATCCAATAACTTGGGGAGTCTATCAGTCTCCAACTTAAGTGCTTAGTAGAGGGGGCATGCATAAGTGCACTAACATGCCTATCGTCCCAGACGCTGTATTTTTATTCTTTTATCAGGGTTCCTGATAAAAGAAAGACCGAATAACTTGCCTGGATAGCAGATGCTAAGCTCCAGTAAAATAAGAAAACCAAGTTTAATGTCCTTCAGTGCCATCTGCAGGCCTTTGATGCAAATAGACTCCTTGGATGTAGATAGACTTAAGAATAGAATTATAGAGTTGGAAGGGATCTTGGAGGTCTTCTAGAAAAAGTCCTGATCTTGTGGTATTTCAGAATCCAGACTGACAGGCACTTGGCCTACAGCACACCCGACATAACAATAGTTGAAAAGAAAATAGTTTGGTTCGTTGACATTGCAATACCTGGTGATGCGCGGATTGAAGATAAGCAGCAAGAAAAAAATATCACAAAGTACCGGGACTTGCAAATTGAAGTTGAGCGACTGTGGAAAAAGAAATCGAGTGTTGTCCCGATTGTAATCGGAGCCCTTGGAGCAATACCCAAAGGGCTACCTCGCTATTTGGAAATTTTAAATTTATCGGACTTGAACATTCTGATTCTACAAAAAACCGCCCTACTTGGAACAGCTTATATCCTCCGACGTTACCTTAACAGTTCCTAGGTCCTTGGTTAGGACTCGAGCTGTTGAGTTACCAACCAGCCCCAAAGGCTGTGAATCTCACCAAAGAATAACCACGTCGTCATCATCATCACCACCATCATCATAGTTATCAAAGATCTTTTTTGTAAATGAGCAATCACAAATTCACTTTGGCATTTGGCTGACTGGGGTCTTTGTTTTCAGATTCAGAAGTTTATTTGTATGCCGCCCTTTTTCCTGGGGGGACTCAGGGCGGCTCACATCCGAAAGGGAAAAGGGAAACAGACTTTTACATATACGACAACACATAATTAAAAGAAAACACAACATTCATACCATTCGGGAGGGTGCAATCTTAGCCCCAGGCCTGGCGGGATAGCCAGATTCTAATGGCTGTGCGGAAGGTCTGGAGAGTGGTGAGGATGCGAATCTCCACGGGGAGATCGTTCCATAGGGGCGGAGATGCCACCGAGAAGGCCCTCCTCCGCGTGGTCGCCAGTCGGCATTGACCCGCAGATGGAACCCGGAGGAGGCCCAATCGGTGAGATCTAATGGGTCGTGTGGAGGTAATTGGCAGTAGGCGGTCTCTCAAGTACCCAGATCCACTACCATGGAGGGCTTTATGAGTGACAAGTAGCACCTTGAAGCGTATCTGGAGATCGACAGGTAGCCAGTGCAGCTCGCGGAGGATAGGTGTTATCTGGGTGAAGCGAGGTGCACCCACAATCGCTCGCGCGGCTGCATTCTGGACTAGCTGAAGTCGCCGAATACTCCTCAAGGGCAGCCCCATGTAGAGCACGTTGCAGTATTCCAGTCTAGAGGTCACAAGGGCACGAGTGACTGTTGTGAGAGCCTCCCGATTCAGGTAGGGTAGTTTTCTTAGGAATTCAATGTTTTCCCTAAAATAGGCCATACCTAACGTCTCTATTTGTTTTTCTCCTTTAAAAACAACTTGCTCTGATAGAAATCAATAGAAACACCTTGGGGGGTTAATTGTGATTGCCCCCCTAATATCTGTGGATGGAAATAAAGTTTGGCGAATCGGAGTAGAAACCGATGGCAGAGATAAATTTTTTGGACATTTATTTTGAATTTTGAAATGCTATGGAATCGGTTTAGCAAATTGCCTAGCTAACATATTAACTTTATATGTTTTTTAATGGTTTCTCCTCTCAACTCTATATACAGGTAGTCCTCGACTTACAATAGTTCTCTTAGTGACCATTCGAACTTACAACGGCACCGAAAAACGAGGCTTATAACCATTTCTCACACTTATGACCGTTGCAAGGATCCCCATAGCCACGTGATTTAAATTCGGATGTTTGGCAAGTGGTTCAGATTTATGACAATTGCAGCATCCCAGGGGTTCCTTTTGAGACCTTCTGATGAGGAAAGTCAACGGGGAAGCCAGATTCACTTAACAACTGGGTTACTCACTTAACAACCACAGTGATCCACTTACCAACGGTGGCAAAAAAGATCGCAATATGGGGTGAAATTCACTTAACATACGTCTCGCTTAGCAACAGAAGTTTGATGCTCAATTAATTTTACAATTGGAGCAATTCACTTCGCAAATGTCACAAGAAAAGTAGTGAAAATGGGGCAAAATTTTCAACATTAATTTTCGGCTCAGTTGTGGAGTGATTCCCTGAACAAATGTGACAAGGAAAGTCCTAAAATATGGGGCAAAACTCACTGAACAAACTTCTCACTTAGCAACATAAACATTTAGCTCAGTCACCTGTATTCCACAAATCATGTAGAAGAAGACCGCCTAGGCTGAAGCCAAGAGAAGGAAAAACGCTATATATTTAACTAAGAACCTGTCAGAGCTTTGATTCATAAAAAGGCAAAGGTTCCCCTCACACGTATGTGCTGGTCGTTCCAGACTCTAGGGGGCGGTGCTCATCTCCGTTTCAAAGCCGAAGAGCCAGCGCTGTCCAAAGACGTCTCCGTGCTCATGTGGCCATACTCCTGGTTGACAAATCTAGAATTACTTACCTGGACAAGATGTCTCTTTTTGACCTTCATCATAGACTACATTCAACAACTGATAGGTATTTTGGAGAACTTCAGTCGTGAACTCCAATTGTTGACCAAGAGTTTTGACCAAAACCAGAAGGAGTGGAGTTAATTTTGATGGACCTTCCATAACCTTCTCGCCGTCCCGATCACTCCCTTTCAGAATAGATTTCTTTAACTTCATATTGTAACGCTGGATCTCCTCCAAAATTTGATCTGTGTGGCTGACGATGGTTTCCATAGCTTCCTTGATAAATTCTTAAAAATAATAGTGAATTGCTTTTTTTCCCCCTTCCCCTCCTCCTCCTCCTCCTTTTACATTGAGACCAAATTAAAACCTTTCTGTTCTTTCCAACCAGTTCTGGACAGAAGTCCTCTTGGCAAGGAAATATCGAACTGCTGTTGATGGCAAAGAGTTACTAGGTGACAAATGGGTGTGGTTTTGTCAGAATGCAGCTCGGGGTAGTAAGGCTTGGATTTGTTTACAGGTAAGGATGTGCCTTCAAAAGGTGAACTGGTGACACTGCTAGATAGATAGATAGATAGATAGATAGATAGATAGATAGATAGATAGGGACTGAAAAAAGTCACTTATGACCACGTTTCGCACTTACAACCACTGCGGCATCCTCGTAGTCACATAATCAAAATCAAATTCCGTTTCTGCCACCTTTGGCCAAGCCAAGTCAAGGGGGAAGCCAAATTCACTTAACAACGGTGCTATTAGCTTAACTACCGCAGGGATTCACTTAAGAACGGTGGCAAGAAAGGTCATAAAGTGGGACGAGCTTCACTTCAATGTCTCCATTAGCCACAGAAATGTTGTGCTCAGTTTTGGCCATTCATTTGAGGACTACCTGTATTGTGTAAGATCACCGCCCTGGGTTACTTACAAAAATAATTTTTAGAAGCGAGTTAAAATAAAATCTAAAATAAGTAAGGCACCTCTAGACCATAAGGTCTTCTGCAGTCATGATATAAGCCTCAGATCAAAAATCAGGCTTGTCAGATGTTACATCTTTTTTATCCTGCTGTACGGAGAAGAGAGTTCTTTCTCTGACCGAAAGACACTTGAAGGGACTAGAAGCATTTGAAATGTGGATTGACAGATGGCTGTTACGTATAAGCTGGGTTGACAAAATCAGAAATGAGAAGAGGATAAGCCACCTGGGAAAGAATACAAGAGAATAGAATAGAATAGAAGAGAAGAGAAGAGAAGAGAAAAGAGAAGAGGAGTTGGAAGGGACCTTGGAGGTCTTCTAGTCCAACCCCCTTCTTAGGCAGGAAACCCTACACCACTTCGGACAAATGGCTACCCAACCTCTTCTTAAAGACTTCCAGTGTTGGAGCATTCACAACTTCTGGAGGCAAGTTGTTCCACTGATTAATTGTTCTCACTGTCAGGAAATTTATCCTCAGTTCTAAGTTGCTTCTCTCCTTGATTAGTTTCCACCCATTGCTTCTTGTTCTAACCTCAGGTGCTTTGGAGAATAGCTTGACTCCCTCTTCTTTGGGGCAACCCCTGAGATATTGGGACAGATATTGGAAAGCCAAGGGAAATCATCAAAACCATTAAAAAGCTAAAGTTAGAATATTTTGGGACATGGGATGCGACATCCAGAAAAATGCACCATATTTTATTTAATTATCCAGGGAAAAATTGAAGGCAAATGAGATCCAGAAGAAGAACATCATGGCTTCAAAATCTAAGGAACTGGTTTGGATAAAACTCAATAGAACTTTTTCGCACGGCTGTTGATAAAAATAGGATTGACAACCTGATTGCCAACATACCAGAAGAAGATCATTAGGTTGAATAAATGATGTTTCAATGAAGTATAGAATGCCATCACTCTGCTTAACAAGTAATTCCCACAACACTGTCAAATAATTTACTAAGACTGTATCACTATTCTTCTTCTCTTCCTTCCTACTATCTCTTCCCCTTTACGACTATAACCATGTTGCTTGTATCTTTTAATTTATATTGTTTTTTTAATTTGTTTCCTGGTACACTTTGATAGCTTGTTAGTAACCTTGACTATCCCTGTGTTGTATCTTTTTATTCTTGATGCTTGTATTTTATCTTCTGATGTACGCTGAGAACCATATACACCAAAGGCAAATTCCTTGTGTGTCCAATCACACTTGGCCAATGAAGAATTCTATCTTTCTATCAAGTAGGATAAAATTTAAGCACATTATAAACCCCTCATCAGTAATTGTTGTTATTTTCAAGACTCTGCAATGAGGTTTTTTTTTAAAAAAATATCTTGTATTTTGTGGATTAAGCTCACATTTAGTAGTTACTCCACCAATTTAGCAGTAACGTACCAGGGGCAAATGAACTCTTTTGTTTTATTTAAAAAGGAAAAAAAAAAATACTTGAATTTGCGTTTGTTTTAAAAGCCTGGTCATCTGTTTTGTTTTGTAGAGATGTACTGTAATCTTAGAATGCTTCTGCTGTTTTTCCCCAACCTTTGATCCTTTTCCATGTAGCCGGAGGTTTTTCCCCCAAGGCACTATGATTACAGCCCTTCACAGTTGATAATACTTATCTCAAGGCCTTAAACCTTTTACCTTGAGTCCAACTGGTTCTAAATAATGGAACAGATCACTCAGGATTCTCCTAAGAAGCCCTACAAACGTAGCCTTTCAGTACAAAGCATAAATATATTCTTAAAGATTATTAAAGATTCATGTAATCCTGGCTGCCCCCATTTTTTAACTATTACCATCTGGCAGATGGTACAGGACAATGAAAACAAATAGGCTGAACAACAGCTTCTATCTCAGAACAGTAACTATATTGAATTCTACTGTATAAAATAAAGGTTCCCCATGCATATATGTGCTAATTGTTCCCGACTCTAGGGGGCGGTGCTCATCTCCGTTTCAAAGCCAAAGAGCCAGCGCTGTCCGAAGACGTCTCCGCGATCATGATCGCCAGCATGACTAAATGCCGAAAGCTCACGGGAAGCTATTACCTTCCCACCAAAGATGGTTCCTATTTTTCTACTTGCATTTTTTACGTGCTTTCCAATTGCTAGGTTGACAGAAGCTGGGACAAGGAATGGGAGCTCACTCCGTTACGCGGCGCTAGGGATTCGAACCGGCGAACTGCCAGCCTTTCTGATCGACAACTCAGCATCTTAGCCACTGAGCCATTGGGTCCCAGGTATACTCAAAATGCAACATTGAACCATATTCCTGGTTGACAAATCTAGTATTACTGTATAGTGCAATATTAATGCAATATCGGGTTTTCAATTCAATTGTATAGAATGAGAAGGATGTGTGTTTGTGTTTTATTTTTATAGTTATAATGTACCCTGAAGATAGTTATAATGTACCCTGAAGCCCTACATGGCCTAGGACCCAGATAACCTAGGACCCAAGAGCCGAGGTGGCGCAGTGGTTAGGGTGCAGTACTGCAGGCCACTTTAGCTGACTGTGATCTGCAGCTCAGCGGTTCAAATCTCACTGGCTCAAGGTCGACTCAGCCTTCCATCCTTCCGAGGTGGGTGAAATGAGGACCCGGACTGTGGGGGCAAGTTGCTGACTCAATTTGCTAAAAATTTGTAAACCGCTTAGAGAGGGCTAAAAGCCCTATGAAGTGGTATATAAGTCTAATAAATAAATAAATAAATAAATATCTATGAGACCGTCTTCTGCCGCATACCTCCCTAAGACCGATAAGTTCGCACAGGATGGGCCTTCTCCAGGTGCCATCAGCTGGACAATGCCGGCTGGTGACGCCTCGGAGTAGGGCCTTCTCTCTTGCCGCTCCGGCCCTATGGAATGAGCTACCCCCAGAGATCCGGACCCTACCCACTCTCATGGCCTTCCGTAAAGCCATCAAAACCTGGCTTTTCCGGCAGGCCAGGGGCTGTTGACCTCTTGATTGAGGTCCAGCCCCGTTTAGACTGGGTGCAATCCTTTCTTTTAATTTGTTGTGTCTTATTTGTTTTAATCCTTTTAATATTCCTTATTTCTGTAAGCCACCCGAAGTCCTCTGGAATTAGGCGGCCTATAAATTCAAAAAAATGGAAATGGAAATGGAAAGATGACATTTCATTTCGTTGTACGAGGTGCAATGACAATAAACTGTATAAACTATATAAATACTGTACATGGCGTGCAAATGCTAATTTGTTTTTTTTTCTTTCTTTTTGGACAATCTTCCTCCTGTGTACCTTTCTTTAGACATCTCCAATCAATCTTAATTCTTTTTTTAAAATATATTTTTATTCTTTTTAAACAAAACAGCACATACAAAACAAAGCAAGAAGAAAAAAAAAAAGAACTTTCCTCCATTTCATCAAGCGTGTCGTTTGGTTACATCAAGTTTTTGTGCATCAATTCTTAAGATTTAAGAATAACATCACGGGTTTTGCATTAAACATAACTGAATATTTCGCTGGCCTTGGCCAATCAAACTTAATTCTTGTTACTGTAATCAAGGAAGGTTATTTCCACGGCACGGTGGTGGAATTCTACACGAAATCTTATCGGGAGTCCTTGGAAGCAAATTTGATACAATTCAGTGGAACGGACACTTGAATTCAAAATCTGACCACACATGCTAATTTTTATTTTTTTTAATCGTCACCCAAATGGCGCTCAAGCCAGGCAGTTAGCCAGGAAATGCCTGCTTTGGCATAGCATCATAAGATGGGTTCATTTTAAACTGCTTAAAGTTTGTGCAACAGCAAGAAGCTGAGTTCAACGCAGAGATGTTATTGACTTTCTTTTTTTAAAATTTCCTTTGTCTTAATATATTTTAGACTGTGTTTGTTAAAAAGCTACATCGTGTACGGGCTCTGGGAAGTCAGGGGGGGGGGGAGGGAGGTGGGGTCTTAGGGGGGAGGGGGGGATATATAGTATGTGCTAGATTTTAAAGTAACACGATTGCACTTGTATACTGTTGCTCTTTAATTCCAGTGTAAAAATAGGACAAGCTGAATATATTAATAGATAGTAGAAATACACCGAAGGGAGGAGTAGAGGGAAAGAAGAAAGAGGGGTAGAGAGGGTGGGAGAGAGGAATGGAGGGAGGGTGAGAAGGAAGGGAGGGAGTGTATTGGGAGAGAGGTGTGGTAGAGGGGGAGGGGAAGTAGGGTAGAGGGGAATGATGGTGGGAAGACGGAAAGTTGGAGGGGGGCGAGAGAAAGGGTGTATGGAGGGTCGAAGAGGTACATTGGGTTTCTATTTTGGGGGGTATTATTGACAAGAGGAATGGCTGTGTTTACTGTTTAATGTTATATGGCCCTGGTTCTGTACAGTATATGTGTGACTGCACAAAAATGAAAATGGAAAATAAAACTATCTATACATAAGATGGGTTCATTTTATCCTCTGGATGTGTCCGAGTGAAAAAGTTGCACAAACGGGAGCTCTTAAGACTGACTGTTGTGTAAACCAGTGGTCTCCAACCTTGGCAACTTTTAAGACTTGTGGACTTCAACTCCCAGAGTTCCAGGAACTCTGGAAGTTGAAGTCCACAGGTCTTAAAGTTGCCAAGGTTGGAGACCACTGGTGTAAACCATGAAACAGGGCTCAATTTAGTAGCCTGGTTACACATGTAAGGAGAAGACAGCTCTTGGGAGATGTGCCCATCAGGTTTCAGTTCCAAGTGGGGAGAAAGACACTGAAAACAATGGTGGCTGCTTGGAAAGATGGTTTGAATGGTGGACAGACCACATGGCTTGAGAGGGTGAGATAGATTTATACCCTTTGTTGGGCCCCTCCTTAGAGCTTCCTGTTCCTGTGTAAGAAATGTATCCCATTGGATGGCAGACTCCCAGGGGGCTGGGGCTTTAGCTGACTTTGTAGGCTGTCCTGAGTCCCAGGCTTGGTTGAGCCTTGCTGGGTGATGTAATCTTCCCAGGTGCCATGTGGTGAGATGGGCAGAGGGCTAATCCTATCATGTCCTGAGGGCCATGTTTTCATCCCATCACCCTGGAGCTGAAGGTGGGGAGCAGGGAGCTCCAGGGAGCTGCTTTGTCTTTAAAACATGTTTCTCCTTTTCTCATCCAAGGAAATATAATATTCTGCCTTTTTAATATTTCCCAAAATATTTCATTCTTCTAGGAGAGGGGTGGGTGCTACCTTCCTACACAGTCAAACCCCCAAACCCATCTCTTGAAGGAGGAGGAAGGTTATGTTCCTTGCCTTGAGTTATTTATGATGATAAAAATGGGAAAAGGAAGGAAGGAAGGAAGGAAGGAAGGAAGGAAGGAGTGAGGTAGAGAAGAAGGGAGGAAGAAAGATGAAAATAAAGGAAGGAAGGGAAAAGAAAGAAGGAACGGGAATAAAGGGAAAAGGGAAAGAAAGGAAGGAGGGAGGGAGAGATGAAGGGAGGGAGGCAGAAAGGCAAAGGAAGAAAGGAAGGGAGGAAGGAAAGAGAAGGAAGGAAGAGAAAAGGAGGGAGGAAAATAGAGATGGAGGGAAGGAGGGAGGAAGAAAAGGATAAAGGAAAGGAAGAAGGAAAGGGAAAGAAGAAAAAAGAAAAGGAAGGAAAAAAAGGAGGGAGTAAGGTAAAGAAAAAGGAAGGAAGGAAGGAATGAAAAGGAAAGAAGGAATGGGAAGAAAAGGAAAATGAAGGAAGGGAAAGAAGGAGGAAGGAGAGATGGAGGGATCCAGAAAGGGAAAGGAAGGGTGGAAGGAAAGAGAAGGAAGGAAGGAAGGGAAAAGGAGGGAGGAATATAGAGATGGAAGGAAGGAGGGAGAGGAAGAAAGGGATAAAGGAAAGGAAGGAAAAGAAGAAAAGGGAAGAAGGAAAAAGAAAAGAAAAGAAAGAGAAAGAAAGAAAGAATTTTCTGAGGAAAAGCCCAGCTCCCACGCGCCCTGGTAAATCTCCTTCCTTCCAGGGCTAAAGAGCTTGCTTCGGATGCCAGCCTGCCTGCCCGCGTGCCTTGCCCGGGCTCTCCCCACCCCACAGGCCAGGGAGCGCTGTACCCGTTGAACTTCCGACTGGCAGGACTCTCCAAAGCGCCAGGAGCAGAAGCGGCGTCCGCCTCCCATCGGCTCCTCCGCCCACAGCCCACGCGGGGCTCCAGCGCGCCGAGAAGCTCGGAGGGCGGCCAGGTGGCTCTTCCGCCTGCGGCTGGCTTTAGGTGGCGTCTGCCTGATCGCCCAGCTCTTCCTGGGGCGCTTTCCCGAAGCCGGCGGAGGATGGGCCCGGCCGGGAACAAATCAGGAAGGAGCAGCCGAAGAGGAGAAAGAGAAAGTAAAGCCTTCCCCGGAGTCACTTCCTTTGCCCCCGCGAGGTCGGCGCCTTGAAAAAAAAAAACTCCAGGTAAGCAGGAAGGCGCCATCGGCTGCGTTCACACGACTCGGCGGGGCAACCCGTGTCCCGCCTCTCTCTCTCCGACACCCCTTGAAGCCTTCAAGGATGAGAGCGAGGGAGAGGGAGAGAAAGAGAGAGGGGGGGGAGGGAGAGAAACGGAGAGGAAGAGAGAAAGAGGGAGGGAGCGAGAAACAAAGAGAAAGAGAGAGAGAGAGAGAGAGGGAGAGAGAGAAAGAAAGAGCGTGAGAGGGAGGGAAAGAGAGAGACAGACAGATGAGAGAGGGGAAGGGAGGGAGAGAAACAAAGAGAGAAAGAGAGGAAGAAAGAAAGAGGGAGAAAGAGGGAGAAAGAGGGGGAGAGCGGGAAAAAGAAAGAAAAGAGAGAGGCAGACAGACAGACAGATGAGAGGGGGAGAAGGAAGGGAGGGAGAGAGAGAAACAGAGAGAAAGAGAGGAAGGGAGAAAGAGGGAGAGAAAGAGGGGGAGAGGGGAAGAAAGAAAGAAAGAAAAGAGAGAGGCAGACAGACAGACAGACAGACGAGAGGGGGAGAAGGAAGGGAGGGAGAGAGAGAAACGAAGAGAGGAAGGGAGAAAGAGGGAGAGAAAGAGGGGGAGAGGGGAAGAAAGAAAAAAGAGAGGCAGGCAGACAGACAGACAGACGAGAGGGGGAGAAGGAAGGGAGGGAGAGAGAGAAACGAAGAGAGGAAGAGGGAAAGAGAGGGAGAGAGAGGGAAGGAGAGAAAGAAAGAAATAGAGAGACACGGAGAGAGAGGGAGGGGAGAGAGAAAGAGAGAGAGAAAGAGGGAGAGAGAAAAAAAGAAAGAAAGGGAGAGAAAGAGAGAAAAAAAGAGACAGAGAGAGACAGACAGACGGGAGAGAGGAGAGGGCAGGGAGTGAGGGAGAGAAACAAACAGAGAAAGAGAGAGACAGAGCGAGAGAGCGAGCGAGCCTTGGTAATGGTCAGGGCGCCTCCGCTCCAAAAGTTGGAGCCCCTTTTTGTGCGCGCCGAGTTGATCCAAAGCGGTCGTTTCCGATGCTCTCTTGGCAGCTGAACGGGATCTTTGCTTTCTCGCGGCTTCGGGTGCCCCGGTCGCCTGGGGCATCCCGTCGGAAAAGGAAGACAGACGGCGAGTCTTTGTCTGCGCTGTAAGGAGTTCGCCTCCGCTCAGGTCCCGGTCCGTGGCCGCTCGGCGCAAAAGTTGGAGCCACTTTTACGCGCGCCGTGTTGACCCAAAGCGGTCGCTTCCGAGGCTTTGAAAGGGATCTTTTCTTCCTCTCCCGCGGGTTAGGGTGCCCTGGGATCCGGTCGGGAAGAGGAGACGGCTTTCTCTCTCTCTCTCTCTCCCCCGCTGTAATGAATTTGCCTTTTGGACTCTGGCTGGCTTGAGGGATCTCAACTGAACAAAGTTTTGTCCAGTTATAGCCAAACTTCTCTCCTTGATGGAGGACAAGGGGGTCTTTGGTGCTATCTGAGCTTCTCTTGTGGGATGTTGGTCACCTACTTGGACAATGAAAGATCTGCAAGAAAACTCACCAACTGGCAAGATTTGTTTCTCTCTCGCCATGTACATGTATACATCCAAAGTAAACTCTGTTGTTTCTCCATGCCATATAATATATGTGGGTATATGCATCATTTCTATTTATTTATTTATCCATTCATTCAGTCATGTTTGTTGTAGTTAGTTGCGAAGTCGTGTCCGAGTCATCATGACCCCATGGACAATGCTGTCCTCTACCATCCTCTGGGGTCCATTTAAGCTCAGGCCTACTGCTTGGGTGACTCAATCCAGCCACCTCATTCTCTGCCGTCCCCTTCTTCTTCTTTTGCCCTCCATCTTTCCCAGCATGAGGCTCTTCTCCAGGGAGTCCTTCCTTCTCATCAGGTGGCCAAAGTCTTTGAGTTTCTTCTTCAGGATCTGGCCTTCTAAAGAGCAGTCAGGGTTGATCTCCTCTAGGACCGATAACATATTAGGAAGCTTACGCATAAGCCTAATCTATCTTCCTTCCTTCCTTCCTTCCTTCCTTCCTTCCTTCCTTCCTTCCTTCCTTTCTTTCATCATGTTTATGTGGTGTACATTAAAGGTGGAGATCCTTGGAGAGATGTAAGTATGTGCATAATATTTATTTACTTATTCATTCATTCATTCATTCATTCATTCATTCATTCATGTTTATTGTTGTCGTTAGTTACAAAGTCATGCCCGACCCATTGTGACCCCATGGACAACGTTCCTCCCGGCCTTCCTGTCCTCTACCATCCTCTGGGGTCCATTTAAGTTCACACTAACTGCTTCAGTGACTCCATCCAGCCACATCATTCTCTGTCGTTCCCTTCTTCTTCTTTTGCCCTCCATCGTTCCCAGCATGAGGCTCTTCTCCAGGGAGTCCTTCTTCCTTCTCCTTAGGTGGCCAAAGTCTTTGAGTTTCCTCTTTAGGATCTGGGCTTCTAAAGATCTGCCAGGGTTGATCTCCTCTAGGACTGACTGGTTGGATGGACTTGTTTCAGTCATGTTTATGTGGTGTATAATAGAGGTGGAGACTCTTGGAGAGATATGGGTATATGCATAATCTTTCTTTCTATCTTCCTTCCTTCCTTTCTTTCTTCCTTCCTTTCATCATGTTTATGTCATGTATATTAGCGGTGTTGGAGAATTGAAGATGGAGAGGTCAAACAAATAAGAGAAGCACTAGGCTTAAAGACACTGAGAGGCATATTTTAACTAAAGAGTAAGGTCTATATAATTGCCAAATAATTTTATGTATTGGTTGTCATTCAGTCCAGAGAAGTGATGGAGTTTCTACAGTTAATTTAAAAGTTAGAACAATAGTGTTTTTTTCTCTCCTGCTGAGTGTTCTGAACACTAGATTTTTTGGGGGGATAAAAGATAAAGGTTTCCCTTGCACATATGTGCTAATTGTTCCTGACTCTAGGGGGCGGTGCTCATCTCTGTTTCAAAGCCGGAGAGCCAGCGCTGTCCAAAGACGTCTCCATAGTCATGTGGCCAGCACGACTAAACGCCGAAGGCTCACGGAACGCTGTTACGTTCCCATTTTTCTACTTGCATTTTTTAAGTGTTTTCGAACTGCTAGGTTGGCAGAAACTGGGACAAGGAATGGGAGCTCCCTCCGTTACACAGCGCTAGGGATTCAAACCACCAAACTGCCGACCTTTCTGATCGACAAGCTCAGTGTCTTAGCCACTGAGCCACCTTTTATATCCCTTTTTTTTGGGGATATAAGCTGCCGTTTTGGCCTGCTCTAATTTCTCAGCCCGGTCTGGTAGCCCTAAATTTTGCAAATCTGAGGCATCATAAAGAGAGTCCTTTATTTACGACCACAATTGAGTCCCGGACTTCTGTTGCTAATCGAGACATTCGTTAAGACACTGAATTTTGGCCCGTATTGTGATCTTTCTTGCCACCGTTCTTAAGTGGATCGCTGTGGTTGTTAAGTGAGTAAGCTGGTTGTTAAGTGAGTCTGGTTTCCCCGTTGACTTTGCTGTCCAAAGCGGATCAGGTGACCCCGGGGATATTGTGACCGTCATAAATAGGAACCGATTGCCAATTGGTCTGAATTTGGATGCTGCAATGGTCGTTAAGCGAGAAAAACGGCCATAACTCTCCTTTTTTTCAGGGCCATTGTAATGTTGAACAGTCACTAAATGGACAGTTTTAAGTCAAGAACTGCCTTTAATTCTCACTATAGTAGTTTCAGTAACCGTCCAATGAATTTTAGCAACTTTTTTCCCTCCAGCAGCTCCAGCCTCCAACCTAAAACAGCCCCAGGCCAGGAGAATTTCCAAAGGGGTGCAAAAGTAGACACTTTGTTACGGCATCTTAAAACAAACAAGCAAAGTCCCAACAAGATGGACATTCTCTGGTCAGTGGAGGAAGTAGGGCTGTTTTGATCTTAAAAGTATTTTCTGCGAAATCTTCAGACTTTCCCTGCTGGCTGCCTTTGATGGTTTATTTTGGTCTCAATGGCAATTTTTACTACAGCTTTTATCCAGCCTTCAGAGATCTCTCTCTCTCTCTCTCTCTCTCTCTCTCTCTCTCTCTCTCTCCCTCTCTCTCTCTCTCTCTCTCTCTCTTATCTACCTACCTACCTACCTACCTATCTTCTTTCTTTTCCATATCCATAGTATATATCCAGATATAGATATAGAGACAAAGATAGATAGATAGATAGATAGAGAGAGAGAGAGAGAGAGAGAGAGAGAGATAGAGCGATAGAGAGATAGAGAGATGATAGATAGATTGTAGGTAGGTAGGAAGGTAGAGATAGAGATAGATAGAGATAGAGAGACAGAGATAGAGATAGATATGCTGTAGATACATCTATCTATATACATACATACAAACATACATATAGATGATAGATAGATAGATAGATAGATAGATAGATATAAAGAGATAGAGATAGATAGATGATAGATAGACAGACAGACAGGCATAGAGAGATACATCCATCTATATACATATAGATACATAGATATAGATAGAGGTAGAGATATTTTCCTTCCTTCCTCTCTCTCCCCCCTCTTTTTTTCTTTCTTTCTTTCTTTCTTTCTTTCTTTCTTTCTTTCTTTCTTCTTTCTTTCTTTCTTTCTTTCTTTCTTCTTTCTTTCTTCTTTCTTTCTTCCTTCCTTCCTTCCTTCCCATATACACATCCATACAACATATATCTATGTATAGATTTAGATAGATAGATATGAATATATATATATATATATATATATATATATATATATATATATATATATATATATATATATATATATATATGTTATATTTATGCTGATAAATAAATAAAGGGAGACTAGTATAGATCTATTTCAAGCTATTTAGCTCTCATCAGCTAGCCATACCCAAGTTTGGGAATCGAACCTGTGCTCCATTGCCTCCCAGGCAGGGAGTTAACCATTTGAGCTCAAATGGTTAACTCCCTGCCTGGGAGGCAATGGAGCACAGGTTCGATTCCCAAACTTGGGTATGGCTAGCTGATGAGAGCTAAATAGCTTGAAATAGATCTATACTAGTCTCCCTTTATTTATTTATCAGCATAAATATAACAAATGTAATAAAAAGGCAACAGTAAAAAAATATTGGGTTTCTGTCTGGATGGTCTCTTGTGACGAGCCTAATGACAGAGAGTGGAAGTGTGACCTTCCTCCCATACTTGGGCATACCAGGGGTTGTGACTTTAAGTAAGTATATATATATATATATATATATATATATATATATATATATATATATATATATATACATACATACATACATACATACATACATACATACATACATACATACATACATACATACATACACACATACACACGAAAGAAAGAAATAAGCTTTCTTTCTTTCTTTCTTTCTTTCTTTCTTTCTTTCTTTCTTTCTTTCTTTCTTTCTTTCTTTCTTTCTTTCTTTCTTTCCCTTGTCTCCTTAATTCCCAAATGTCTTACTTCAGCAGAACTGGCGAACAAGGCTGGTTACATGTTGAGGCTCTTGGTTCAATCCTCAGCTGAGCTCCAGCTTTCCAAAGACCTTTCAACTCAATCTCCATTTGGCTTTGTGCAGGAGAGATCTCCAGCCAGAGATAAAAGGGAAGAAGGATTCGTGAAAGTGCCCCTGAGCAACTGCAGAATACATTTCCTTTCAGCCCATTAGTTGACCATTTATGTAGGAGTACAAAGTGCCCAGCTCTCAAGACACTGTGGAGTCCATGGTGCTCTCTGAGTTTGCTTGTTGTCTTACAGACGTTTCACTACCAAATTAGGTAACATCATCAGTGCCAGAAGGGAGTGGGGTTCGCAGGGAGGAGGAGGAGAACTGTGGGGTCCTTGCTGCTCTCTGAGCTTGCTTGTTTTCTTGCAGACATTTCACTACCAAACTAGGTAACATCATCAGTGCTAGAAGGGAGGGGAGTTTGGAGGAGGAGGAGGAGGAGGAGGAGGAGGTGGTGGTGGTGTGGGGGGATTCTCAGTGCTCTTGAGATTGGATGGGTTTTTTTTCTCCCTTGCAACATTTCATTACCCAAGTAAGGGACTTACTTGTAAGGGATCAGGGAGAAGGGTTTATTTACGTAATAGTGGTTTGCCCAGTCAGTGCTCTGTCAATACTCACAATCAACACTTGACAAGAGGAAGCCACTAAGATATAAAATGAGAACAAACTCCTGTTTACTTTGGCATTTTATCTTATCGCCTCATAAAAATGTTAAAAACTAAAAAAAAAAAAAAAAAAAGAGTTACGGCATCACTGCCAAAAGTGACTTATGACCGTTTCTTGCGGTGATCAAAATTCAGAGGCTTAGCGATTGACTCCTATGTATGATGGCCAGTGTCCCGTGCGTGTGCGTGTGCGTGAGAGAGAGAGGGGGGGGGAGCCCAATTAACAACCTTGCTACTCACTTAACAA